>NC_138780.1:28804015-28971515 GCF_965119305.1 Pelophylax lessonae
GGCACCGCAAACAGTCCATTTGCAGTGGGCACAGTACAGTCTGTGGGCCTGACACTAAACTGGCAGGCAACTGCAATTATATTACAGAGCAAAAATTTAATTACTTTTTTATCTGCAAGGTGCTGTGCCACCCTATATGAGTGGTGGGCAGTGGGCACAGTACGGTCAGTACACAGTACATTCTTGGTCACCTCCCTGCCTAAGGCCCTTCTCTCCGGATCACTCAGTTTGGCCGGGAGGCCCACTTTAGGAAGAGTCCTGAATGGTTCCAGACTTCTTCCGTTTATGGATGTTGGAGGCCACTGTGCTCATTAGGACCTTCAATGCTGCAGAAATGTTTCTGTACCCTTCCCCAGATCTGTGCCTCGATACAATCCTGTCTCTGAGGTCTACAGAAAAATCCTGGCATTTCATGGCTTGGTTTGTGCTATGACATGCACTGTTAACTGTAGGACCTTATATAGACAGGTGTGTGCCCTTGCAAATCATGTCCAAGCAACTGAATTTACCACAGGTAGACTCCAATCAAGTTTTAGAAACATCTCAAGGATGATCAGTGGAAAAAGGATGCACCTGAGCTCAATTGTGGGTGTCATGACAAAGACTGTAAATACTTATGTACATGTGATTTTTTTATTTTTTAATTTTTAAGAAATTTGCAAAGATTTCGAACAAACGTCTTTCCTGTTTTCATTATGGGGTATTGTTTGTAGAATTTTGAGGAAAGTAATTCATTTAATCCATTTTGGAATAAGGCTGTAACATAACAAAATGTGGAAAAAGTAAAGCGCTGTGAATACGTTCCGGAGGCACTGTATATATATATATGGACAGATCTAAAATCTTTATTTATTTTTCATGTAGAGAAAAAGAATAAACATAAAAAAATGATATTATATTGACCTAGCCAATCATGTCAAGCACCACACCCCAAATATGGCATATGCTAAACAGAGAAAAAGAGAAACTGGACTTAGATCTATAAAACTATTATACTTTATTAGTATCAAAAAAGGAATTTAAAATTCATTATTCAAATCCATCCCAATATGTATAATCCATACATCATAGTAAATAGATGAACAGATGGAAGGCAGAACTGTTTCCAACGCATTTCGCCTGTATGGCTTCCTCAGGGGTATTAAGTTAAAGAGGGATCAAAAATAGGGTGACTATAAAAAGAAAGAAAGAAAGAAAAAACATACTAATACCAACTTATATTTAATACTAACTTTAACAAAATTAAATACTCTTTATTTAAATCCTCATAATAAACATTAGCCATAAATACATTGAACAAAACATTTACTTACACAAACTAGATTGCGATTTCCAAAGGGGATATTTGACTTGTCCCAGGCTGATGGTCTGCCAATATATCAAAATCATGTACAGATAGGGGAGGACACAGCAGAATATAACCACATCAAATGTGGAGAGGGGGTAGGGGGTAGGGGGGAGAGAAGGGCAATCCAATTAGTGCGCCCAACCCAAACAAGGGGGGAAGGGCTGTGAATTGTTGTCTAGGTTACCAAGTTCCATAATAGTTCCTAAATAGAGAACAAATCCATTGTGGAACAAACCACCAAAAATGGAATTCAATCAATCCATTCCAACACTGAGCTCCATATATCTTTTAGATACCCATATAGAACATTAGGAAACATACCTTATCCTCTACAGATAAAATCCCAGTACAAGGAGTCCACGTACTTGGTCCAAGCAAGAGCCCAATCCATATATATCTATTCACATAAGCAGAGAGAAAACCCACCAAAGATCAAAAACGTATTGCAGACCACATAGACTTCTAGTTGCATCCATGAAATTGGGTCATTCGTTACCTTGTAATACTTCAGTGTTGCACAACACCAAGTCCACCTCTAGCTCAGTAATGTCAGTGCCCTTAATCACAGAAGCCCTTTAAAAAGGGGAACTTGCCATCAAAAGCCGCCACTTTACTCCTCCCTACAAATGATGACGTCCATGTCAGTGCGATAGAGAACATCAAACGGAAGATGCTACCACGCATGCGCAAATGGCGCGCTTGCGCAGTAATGGGGGGACATACGTTAACCGCCCATTTTCAACCGTCTCCTCCATATTCAATAAGGATAGGAGGGGTAAGGGGATCCAGGGGGCGGAATGCAAGATACCGCCACTTCCCACCATAAGCCCTGTAAATGGCAGCCACTGCAGGAAAAACCAGGCAAGGGGGAGGGGAACAGGCTTCCACTATAAAATATGAGGGTACCATCCAGGTAATGTAACAGAGCGCCATCTTGTGGACACACATCAAAATACAGGAAACCCCAATCATTGCAAAATTCACGAGTCCCAAGAATCACCTCCAGTCCAAACAACATTGTAAGATAGGTTAAACACCTACCTTCATAAACCATAATCTACAATAAAAAAAAAAGGATGCGAGACACCGCCCATGAAATGCCCATAATGTAGGTCCCTGAAAAAAAAAGGGGGAGCCCTTATCCTATCTTGTATTTGCCTAAAATAAATTCTGCTTACACCTTCCAAACACAGCTTACACCTTCCAAATTGAGCACCACGAACAGAGTGATTCACCAACACTCCCCCTCCCCATTCCAACTTTACTAGTTTTGCCCCATAACAGGGTAGCCAGACCACCATGTCCATCAACTCTCTCTTGAATCAATATAGAAAAGGGGTGTGAGGGTGTTCACCGTCACTGTGAAGTGAAAGAAAGATAATTAATGGTTTGAATTGCTTCAGATGGGACAGTAATATTCGTCAGCAATGTCTTCATATAGAAATATGAAGATTTAATCCTACTTTACACTGGGAGACTTAGTCTGTTATAGACCATTGCAATGAATTCTGACTCCTAGATAATGTGTATTCTGTGTGCTTGTCTGTTAGAGAGACACACAGACTGTCATTGGCAGACTTCCCTATTGTTTGTGTATTGGGAGGGAATGTGGATTGTGCCTGTCTCATTGTTAAATTTTAATGACCTCTCTTGTTCTGTCTGCCTTAGGATAAACTTATTTTGGGATGTATATGTGTATGTGGATTGGCTGCTAAGGGGAGGGGGATTGTTCCACATTGTATATCTTTGTGTACACTGTATGGGAGTGTAAAACTCCCAAATTGTGAATGTCAGGGCCTGTTCTCAACAAGGTCCACCTGGGCGGTAACCTTGTGGGGGAAAACTGTATAAAACAGCAGCTGTACCATTAAAGTTTTGAGTTATGCTTCACCCTCAATCTAGAGTCCTGTCTCTCATTGGGGGAATATGCTACAAGGGATTGCTATATCCTTCATACTCCCTTGGATAATCACAAAGCTCTTGTAAGAGCTTGTGTAAGAGCTTGTACCTGTACCTGCTGCCCTCTCTGGGGAAAGAGAGGTACACCCACTGGAACCTTGAGCCTTGTCGTAGGTCCAGGGTGGTAGGAGACGTAAAAACCCCAACCAAGCTGCGGTGGTTCGTGGGGTTTGAGGCGGTTATGGTGTCTGGTGGAGTGCTTGGAGCCCTTGGGATGCACTAGGAGCATCCGTCAATGGAGGTACCCAGTCGGGGTGCCGGTTGATCCGTTACAAGGGGGGACCCTAAATAGATGGCAGTCCACCTGTGGTAAAATATGTAAATTGATTGGATATGATTTGGAAAGGCACACACCTCTCAATACAAGGCCTCACAGCTGACAATGCATACTGTATCAGAGCAAAAGCCATGTGGTCAATGGAACTGCCTGGAGAGCTCAGAGAGACAGGATTATTGCAAGGCACAGATCTGGGGAAGGCTGCAAAAGATTTTTGCTGCACTGAAGGTTCCTAAGATCAATGAGGCCTCCATTTTTATCAAATGGAAGATGTTTAGAACAAACAGGACTCTTCCAAGCTGGTTGCCTGTCCAAAATGAGCAAACGGGTGAGAAGGGCCTTAGTAGGAGGAGGGGGAGGAGCTCTGAGCGGCCATCCGTGTAATTTAGCCCCCACTCCTCCCCAGGTACACCATCCTTAATACAGGCAGTGAGGTGCAGTGAGGTGCAGTGAGGTGTGGTGTCGTGGCAGCGTGAGTCCGGTCCAACATCGAAGCAGGGAGCAGACATGCCAGGTGAGCAGCTCGGTGTTCACACAAGATCTCGTGAATGCAGGAGATCTCAGTGACGCTTCTGGAGATGGAAGGATGGAGAAAGCCGAGAGCCGCGGAAGTCCCGACGGTACCTGGAGACAGTGGGGAGAACTCGGAGCTGAGGCGAAAGAAGCCAAATTGGATCGTTCAACTTGGTTGATCTTGGAAGTAACCGGAGAGCTCCGTCTGGAGAGGCCCTGTGGAGCTGTTCATCTTCAAACTGGACAACCACCCTAAGCACACAGCCAAAACAACAAAGAAGTGGCTACAGAACAACTCTGTGAGTGAGTAGCATCATACCCAAAAAGACTTGAGGCTGCAATTGGTGCAAAAGGTGCTTCAACAAAGTATTGAGCAAAGACTGTGAATACCCAGAACCTCTGTGAATACCCTGAATCTTAGATGGAAAAGGACCTGGGGGTCCTAGTAGACAACAAGCTTAGCAGTGGCATGCAATGCCAAGCTGCAGCAAGCAAAGACAATAGAATACTGGCATGCATAAAAAGGGGTATTCACTCCATAGATAAAACAAAATTTCTTCCACTCTACAAGACTCTGGTCCGGCTGCATCCCGAGTATGCCGTCCAGTTCTGGGTTTCCTCAGAAAGGATGTGCTAGAACTGGAGAGAGCCCAGAGATGCGCAACAAAGATAATTAGGGAAATGGAGGACATCAGCTATGAGGAAAGACTACAAGCATTGAACTTATTCTCTCTG
Organism: Pelophylax lessonae; assembly: GCF_965119305.1. NCBI lineage: Eukaryota > Metazoa > Chordata > Amphibia > Anura > Ranidae > Pelophylax > Pelophylax lessonae. Next base: position 28,808,848 of record NC_138780.1, read on the forward strand.
GAGAGGAGACGCTTGAGAGGGGATATGATATCAATGTACAAATACCGTACTGATGACCCTAGCATAGGGACCAAACTTTTCAGCGAAAGGGAATTCAATAAGACACATGGCCACTCACTAAAATTAGGAGAGAAGTGGTTTAACCTTAAAATGCGTAAATGGTTCTTTACTGTCAGAGCAGTGGGGATGTGGAATTCTCTTTCACAAGCAGTGGTATCAGCAGGGAGCATCGAAATTAAAAAAAAACTATTAGATGGGCACCTTACTGACCACATCATACAGGTGTATACAATGTACTTTTAACAGCAAACACACACTCATCATAGGTTGCACTGGATGGACTGATGTCTTTTTTCAACCTAATGTAACTAAGTAACTATGTAACTTATGTACCTGGGATTTTGTTTATTTTTTATTTTTAATAAATTTGCAAAGATTTCAAACAAATATATTTCGCATTGTCATTGTGGGGTATTGTTTTGTAGAATTTTGAGGAAAATAATGAATTAAATGCATTTTGGAATAATGCTGTAACATAACACAATTGAGGAAAAAGTGAAGCGCTGTGAATACTTTCTAGATGCACTGTAAATCAAGTAAAAAATAAATACATATAAACATATGTAATACATATAAGGGAATACATAGGAGACTACATATATAAACAAGATGGGCTGACCTATTCCGGATTTAACTTGCAAATTAAAAAAAAAAAAATATATATATATATATATATATATATATATATATATATATATATATATATATATATATATGAATAAATACATAAAAAAAAAAAACCCTTTTGTATAAGCAATTTATGAGATACATAAAGTTGTTGCACATACAACATGGTTGGCTGGCCTGTTTCAATAGCAGTTCAAAGATAGAACCATACCTATAATGTGGATAATGATAATAAAAAATAAAATTGAATACATAAATGAAATAAAATATAGCTAGATATAGAATTATAATATATAGACACAAGTAAAATGAAATGTTGACTATCATTATTGATCCAATATCAGCACATCTAGAACAACTAGAACAGAAAACTCATAATCAAACAAGAAAATATGTCATCATAAATCAAAGGGTGATCATGTGTAGAGGCACATTTTCCAGCCAGTACTATCAGCGCCTCCTCCGCAGTGGTAGTTTCTGATTCATTGGCGGCAACAGGCATCGGCTGCTCACGACCAATGGTTCTAGGACTTTCTCCACTTGGTTACAATATACGTCCATTCTCCTTCTTGACTTGTGACTGCAAAATTTATTGGTTTTAGTATTGCTTTACAGAATTAAATATTACTACACTATGAGGCTCTTTGGCTCTCCTCTTTACTTTGTTTTTTTTGCAGTTTCTGGTTCCCCAAGAAGGCAGCAGCATGGCCAATAGTTATAGATATTATTCAGTGTTTATCAACCAGCTAAACCTCCAGGAAGGCAAATTGGCAAAGTGGTTAGCGCTTATGCCTGGCAGCACTAGGGTGAAGACCAGATCTATCCAAATTAAGCAATCAAATTTGAATTTAATAGGATCAGATTAGATTAGAAGAGGGATTATCTCTGTTAGCCTACTATGGGTTCTTGCATTTTGCAAAACTTCATTGCTCATGGCACTGTAGTGATGGATTATCTAAAAGAAGGGGTATAACCATGAATAAAAAAAAATAAATGTAAAATTACAATTGCCAGTCCCAATTTATTTAGATTTTAGCTGAAAAAATCAGTTGATGATGATATACACAAGAACTTTTCTATGTCATTAGACATTGGTTGAGCCAGATGGACTTGTGTCTTTTTTCAACCTGAATAACTATGTCATTATAGACAATTGTCAGGAGACCATGACAATCAATTAGAAGTTGGACAGCGGGACATCAAGATAATAATAAGATAATAATGACCATAGTGTCACACATGAAATAATTATACATTTCTAATTCCCATACACTGAGGTTATTCTTGGAATTTTCTTTCCTGTCTCACGATTGGTTAGATCTTCTCTGGTGCCTGTATAAAAGGTGATGCGGAAGATGAGTGTCACACCAAGCTTCAGAGAGGAGATATTTCACATTATACTGAAGGAGAATTCTGAACAAGATGAATGAAAAGGTCCTCCTCCTGCTTCTGGGCTGTGTTACGGGGCTGGTGACCAGTCTACCTCTATCTGCACAAATACAGGTGACATGATGAGTTGACATGAACAGTACAGGGGAAAGGTGACAACTATATTTAGGAATGCATGAGATCCAATAAGTTACTGACAATATTAGCTAGTAGTTAAGTGTAAATCTAGCCAAAATTGTTTCCCCCTTAGTTTTAGATAAAGTGGTGGGGTTTAGGAATCCTGTTAGATTTTAAAGCAGTCAACTTCCCATTACATTCTGGGTCCACTGTAGGGAGATTTGACAATTGCCTCGGCCATTGCCATTAGGACAGAAAGTGAGGAGAAATCCAAAATGTTATAGTTGTGACCAGAACAGGAGATACAGTAAACTCTTCCAATGATGACTGTTGTGGTAAGGAAAGGATTTTATCTCACTTTTGAGAGATGAGAGATTTCGAGTAGGGCTGAGGAAGACTCTTTTAGATGGGGATGGATTGGGGCCAAGACTTTTTATCTCTTATTATTTTATGTTATTTGAATTAAGATAATAATATAATGATACAAAACATTTACTTTTCAGTACCATCTACTTGGGGTGAACAAAGATGGTAAGTTTTTTAACATTCTTGTTTAAAGAATAATTTTTGCATTCTTTCTGTTCTCTATCAGCTGTTTCGTTTATTCTGATTTTTCCCCAATTTATTGGCCTTTTTTTTTATAACATTCCTAATACGAAATCCTAATTCCCAAATCAATAATTGTTTTATACTGCTCCATTTGCCCTAATCAGCCTGACCAGAGAATCTATAAAATTATTTTTCTTTGCCCATCTTGAACCAGCCCATGATGAAGACTATTCTACATTTTTATAGCTCTTATGGTAAACACCCCCTACCTTACAGAGACCCTTTCACCAAAATAAAACATTTCAGATAAAACCAGAGAAAAATCAATTATTTGAAATGCTTGTTTGCAGTATTTTCCTTTTCATAAATGATTTATTATTCATCTGCAATGTGGCTTTAAACTTGCAAAGACATTTTGACTACTCTGAGAATAACTTTCCTTGCACAGCCCCCTCCCTCATTACTTTTCTTAGCTCTCCCTTCTACTGGGAGTGTCCAATTACTGTCTGTGCTGGCCCAGCATCTCCGTCCCTCCCCCTTACCTCCCAACATAACCTTTCCTGTAGCTGCTGGGGGAGGAATGAAGAGAAATACCATAAAGTATCACTTGAGTGAAAGCTCTGAGTCTGTTGGGGCTGCTGATATCACATGCAAGCAGCCGTTTCGAGCTTTCTGCTGTTTACACAAGGGAGGTTTTTTATTTAATGATATGTTTTTTAGACCCTGGCAACAGGGTATTTTTTAAAGTCATCTCCCCTTACTTAGGTGATTGTGTTAATGATAATTATGGTGACTGAGGCAAACACTGCAAAATTAAAGGATTACCCAACCAGAAGTTTCACAGATCAGGGATAGCTTTGTAGAGCTACACTTTCTTACTATTATCCAATTTTTAAAATGGGTTCAATATTTTTCTAATTACTTTAGTAATTAGTATTTCTTTTCAATACTTTTTTGTTTGCAATTATTTCACTAGATGTGCCTAATGTGTATTTTGTATGCATAGCTCCAAAGAATGAAGGTTCAGAAGTACCTCAAGGGATCTTCAGCAGGATTTTGAAAGCAAATAAAGGTAATTATTCTAAATCACGAGATTCTTTACTGCATTATGAGTGTGCTAAATCAAGGCAATAGACAAAAAACAATTATAATGAAAAAAGTTATGAGTTTTAGGATCCTTTAAATCAGCCTTTCTCAACCTTTTCAACACAGAGGAACCCTTGAAATAAAATTCAGGTCTCAGGGAACCCCTGCTAAAAATGACCATATTTACAACTCATGATACTTTAGAGTGATGGTCAGTGGGATGAATGCTCCTTAAACTTGCGACAATGGCAAGAATTACCTTCTTCCAGATAGCTAAAAAGATCAATGGTGTTAGTGGGAACTTTTCTGAGAGGCAGAAATTGCTCATTGCTCAAGGAACCCCTAGCAACCTCTGGAGGAACCCTAGGGTTCCACGGAACCCTGATTGAGAACCACTGCTTTAAATCATGCACTGATGAACTAGCCAAAAGTGTGAGAGGAGAAATATGGTGCTCTTGTCTTAGGTTACAAGATCTTCGTCATTGCTGAAGGATTTTTTTAAATCAGTATTCCATTTCTAAAAAGACTGATGGGTTATTCCTATTCACTTCTACCATTGAAGTAAAACTTGTGAGACAAAGAGGTTGATTTATTAAAGGCAAATAGACTGTTCAATTTAAAAAGGAAATTGCACTTTGCATGGGAATTTAGTAGAAAATCAGCATCAATATCTCTAGTAAAACTGTGTATTCCTCTTTGGTAATTTCTAGTTCTGAATCTACAATTAAAGATGAACTCCAGGCAGATAAAAGTTCATGAATTTTTGCAGCTCTATATTCCTTACTACATCTTAATTGCACTCTTTTTCAATACAAGCGATGAAAGTACCCTAATTGGACATAGAATCAGCCTTCTGCAGTCCCTATACAGTAGAGCTCAGACAAGGGGTTGGATAAGTAGTACAGGGAGTATGTTAGCTGTGCTGTAGTGAATACTGCATTGTAATGGAAGGAGAGAGCAGAGTGACAGAGACATGAGCTCATCAGACCTGTAAGTGTTACTTAATTGTAGCAGAGCAAAATTGGGTCTTCTCCCCTGCCAATCAGGGCTGTGCTGTGTCATGGAACTGAGTAAAGCTGGACCTTTAGACTACATGGAAATATCTAACAGGTTCCTCCAGATGCACAGATCCCCATGTTGCCTATTTTATTCTGTCGTATACCCCAACACTGTATTGTACTGCATCTGATTAGATTAGACTCAGCTGCTGTTAGTTCCAAAATTTTCTGTTTGGTTTCTTCCATTTTTTTAATGAAAGGATGTCAGATGAGAGGGGACCGATAGAGCCACCCACATTGCAAACCTCAGCCAGTTCAGAGTGTATGGGCAGCTTAAATCAAATGCATTTTAGTGTATTAACCATATCCATTTTCTGTATCTTCAGATAGCAAAACACCCATGTATGGAGGCGATATGCTGATACAAAATGACCGCAGCACCATGAACTGTCCATCTTGCCTTTGGCCTAAAAGTGATAATGGTACTGTTCCTGTTCCCTACGTCATAGATTCCAACTACAGTGAGTTCCCTCTTTTTTCTCTTGTATTGAAGTATTCGTTACTATTTGTTATCTGTAGAAACCCAACCTTCTATCTTTCTTTCCAGGTCCCAGTGACCTGAATAAGATTGTGCTCGCCATGGCAGAGTTTGAGGCATTGACTTGTGTGAGGTTTGTGCCTCTTACAACAGAAGACGATTATCTCAACATCACACCTGATGATGGGTAAGGTTGTCTATTGTCCATCATATTTCTCAACATAAAGGGAAACAGTAGGGCGCATAAAAAACATAAAAACCTTAGAAGTTACTGCACCTACCTGTGCTTCTCTTATTTTATTTCCTCCGAAAAATCTTTTGGACTCCTCTGTACATTTGCAAATATATGGGAAAGTCACAAGCCAACAATAAGGTGCTTCTTGGTTGTCTTCATTTTCTTTGTACCTAGCAGAAACAGCACAGAGATATCGGATTGTATTCCCTGCACTGCTTACATTAAGTAGATCATAGAAGAATGGTAGTGACTGAGAGGGAGTGGGGCTGAGTGTCAACAGACTCAAAGGATTCCACTGAAAAAAATCCATATTTACAATTAAAATAAAATCAAATTTGATTGTTGAAAATTGAGCAGTGGATTATTGAATGCTTGGAGCCAGAACAATGTTATTTAGCTCCCAAACACCTTACCTCTTACTAGAATTGGGCACATGCATAGGGATACACCTGCTGATATGAGTTAGAAAGATCAAGGGCTTACCACAAAGAGATATTGTTTACTTTCTGTAGCTCGGATTCATTCATTGTTTCTATTAAAATTATTGTCTCTGGCTCCTAAATGGTATTAAAGCGAAATTCTTTTGAACTATTTACTATTTCTAGCTGCTACTCATATGTTGGAAGAACTGGTGGAAGCCAGACAGTTTCATTGGGTGGTGGCTGCATCTTCAGGGGGACTATACAACATGAACTAGAACATGCCCTGGGCTTCTACCATGAGCATGTAAGAAGTGATCGTGACAATTATGTTGACATCAATTTCCAGTATATCTCTAAAGGTACTGCGGACATTTACACAAAGAGAATTTAGCCATGTTTTCAAAAAAGAGACATTACCACTGCTTTTGTCTTGTTACAGGATACTGGGGTAATTTTGCTAAAGCGGACACTAATAACCTGGGCAGTCCATATGACTACGGTTCAGTGATGCATTATGATGCGTAAGTTATGACTTTTGTGTTAGCTGGTGAATTACTGGTAAATTATAAAATATTTGAATGGTAAGATGTCAACTTTATCTCCATTCAACATTTTCCAGCTATGCATTCTCCAACACTTCAAACCAACGCACAATTGTCCCCAAGCCGGACCCCAGTGTGCCTATTGGCCAGACAATCGGATTGAGCGTCTTGGATGTCACTAAAATTAACCGACTTTATCAATGCAGTAAGTTTCTGTACATTTCAGTTTTTTTTTATAATTGCATTTTAAGTGAATTTTTAGTTTTGAAAAAAAAAAAAATGTTTTAACAAAAAAAAGCAAAATTTTCACTTTTGGGCTAGTTTGCTTTGAAAAAATATAACTAAAAAAATCAGGAAATTACCGTTTTACCATGAATTGAAGGCTCATTTTGGCCTGATCAAACAAGGTATAATTCCCCTGGATACAGTTGCAAAGATACATGCCATTTTACTAACACATGCTAAAGTTGTAACACGGCATTGAGGCATTAACGATCTTTTATTTTCATCATAAAGGGGTTAAACTCAAGGTTCATTTGGTTTTAAGTTAAAAATTCTTCCCATTTTAATCTAGTAGAAGGTTAATACCCTCTCCCTTGTTTTCCACCAATTCATTATTAATACTATCGGTCTATTCCTCCAGTAACTAAATACAATTTATCCGTCTATTTCTTATTTCTTAGGTGTCTGTACTACTTTGCTTAATAATAAGACAGGAATTTTCACTTCTGCCAACTATCCCTCTGCTTATCCTGATAATGCTGACTGCGTTTGGTTGATCAGGGTTCCATCAGGGCAGGTAAGGAAACAGAAATTTAGACATGCAAAACCTAGCTGTGAAAATGAACCGCCATCTGAAGATTGTTTTGTAGATCCCCTGAATTGTACATTTATAAAAAAAAGAGACTTGACCAGTATAGAGCCAAGCAATAGGCCCAAATTCGCCCAAGCTCTCCCTACCTGAACAGCACACTTTTGTACATTGAAGAGGAGCCATAGCGGTGATTTGACTTTTTAGATATATCTTAGCTAGAAATGTCTATAGCTGTGAGATCATTTAACAGAAATTAGAATCCTACATGTTCCTATGTTTTTTTGTTTTTTTTTCAGAAGGACTGTTTAAGCAATAATATAGTCATCAATTGCATCATATTGCAACTACATGATAACCCAGTATACAGTTACAGATATGTGAAGCATATGGTTTATTGTAGATGATTTACTGTATTTTCTTTGTGTCACTTTTTAGGCTTCACTAAATTTCAGTAGCTTTAATATCCAGTCCACTCCTAACTGCGGGTCAGACTACATGAGGATCTATGACGGTCCCACTAAGAACTCTCCTGTGTTGTTGGATAAAATTTGCGGCAGTCAAGCCATCCCTCCACTCATCGCTTCCACAAGCCATATGCTGGTCCAGTTAGTCAGTGATGGGGCTGTTGCGGGGGTCGGCTTCCAAGCTACATATAGCTCAGGTATGCTGATTTATATTGATGGTTAAGAATGTGTTCGGAGAAAGACACTGAAGAATCACAGATGCAGAGCCAAGGAGGTGATATTGACACAACAGTTCAATGTCCTCTAATGGCGCTTTTCCACTGCACGGAACCGAATGGTTCGGCTCGCTTTTGCGCTTTTCCACTGCATGGTACCGCATAATACAGTGTTGGAACAGTTCGGTGCGGTACGGCGGCGCTTTTCCACTACATGGAACCAAACGGTACGGCTCGCTTAAACAGTACCACCTCAGTTGTGGTTCCAAGAGGGCGGTACCGGTACCATATCCCACAATCCTTTGCATGCAGCCTTGACTGTTTGTCACCACTACCCACTGATTGGTCAGAGGATCGTTGTTATCCCACCCACTTTACTTTAGTGGAAAAGCAAACTGTACCAAACCATACCGAACCGTTCCAACACTGTACCATGCGGTACCATGCAGTGGAAAACCAAACAGAGCCAAGCAGGGCTGAGTGGAGCCGAGCCAGTACTTGCAGTGGAAAAAAGCCATAACCTATGTTTGCAAACTTTGAGATAATCCATGAAGTCTCTTAGTATATACAATCAGAATTACCAGTCAGTCAGGCCTGCACACTATAAAGTTGTATATAGGTTAATCAGTGCATATGTTTTTTCAACATTAGGAGTGATAACATTTACCTCTGCGGCTTATTTTGGATCAGATACTGCATAAACTCATCTTCCTTGTGGTATATCCCTGCCCTATTGCAAAACTAGGAAGTTGGAAAACTCCCATGGACTTCTATGTGGTTGACAATGTCATCCAAAATTCTCCAGGGTAGAGTGCAGCGACCAGACTCCTTTTTCCCAGCAGTGTATGGGTTAGATGCTTGATATGCTTAGGGAAGATCGGAAAAGTTCAAAATCTTACCCTGGCAGCTAATGTTAATCTATAGTATCCAATGTCCCGTTATGTGGGCGAGCCATCAACTTGTTCACATACAATGCATGACTGCTGATCCTGTGTTGTACTTGATGATATCTGAGAGTCTACAGCCAGGGGAGTGGCAAAAAGAAGCATCTTAAGGGACCAGTCATGCAGCATGGAGGAAGCCTGAGTGAGAAAGACATAAGGTAAGCATTTCAACATATTTATCATCTTCTAGACCAGGGTTTCCCAACCTAAAAAACAAATTTTCACTTCAAATGTAGGAAATGGTTGCCACCATCCCTTCTTTACAAACTATATATACAAAACCTCTTTTGGGATTTTGTAGGCAACCAAAGACAAGAAATATCCATATATTTTAATTTTAAAAAAGTATTACATTTTTTATTTCCATAACATATCATAAAAATCTCTCAACCAGGGTTTCATGGAACCCTAGGGTTCCTTCAGAGGTTGGTAGGGGTTCCTTGAGCAATGAGAAATTTCTGCCAATCAGATAAGTTACTTCCGTCACCATTGGTTCTTTTAGCTATCTGAAAGGGGGGAATTCTTCCAAATGACCACAAGTGTAAGGAGCATTCTTCCCACTGACCATCACACTAATGTATCATGAGTTGTAGATATAGCAACTTTTATCTGGTGTTCTCTGAGACTGGAAAGTTTTTTCAAGGGTTCCCCTGTATTGAAATAGTTGAGAAAGGCTGTTCTAGACTAAAGAAGCATTTAACCCATGCATTGAAGTGGGGGAGAAACAAGATGGATACATGGTGGTGTCCTGTGAAACACTTCTGGGTAAGGCAGAACATGTGACTTTCTCCCCTTCTTGCCCTAAAACAGAATGTGGTGCCTTTGTAGGCCATCTCTAGGTCTGAGCTCTGCTATGAGGGTTGGAGAGTGGGTTCCTAGCCTAAGACCAACCTGGAACTCTAAAATAGGGATGAACTACGTATTTACAGTATATATGCATAAACATAAAGTGTTGTATACTATTATAAATCTCTTTACTGTATTGATTATATCTATATTCACACAGTTCAGTGTGGAGGGACCTTCTTTAACTCTAAAGGCAACTTTGCATCTCCGGGATACCCAGGAAATTACAGTCCAAATATGAATTGTAACTACACCATCACAGCTCCTGTCGGATATAAGGTAAAGCAAGATACCTTAAAAATTCTCTCTAAATCCCAGACTTCCTAATTCTGTAAAATTGTCACACAGCCAAAACTTTAATGTTGGACAGACACATTACAGTCTGAATGTACAACCCCCTCTCAAATCCTCATCATTTACCAGGACCTACCTGAATGAATGGAAACTGAATATATTGTTTAGGCCATTACACCACATGGCTGTTGGCAAATCTAAAGTAGATTGCTCTAAGACTATCTACCACCAAGACTTTCTGGACCATTCCCCAGTGATGACACGAAGTGTTGGTGGTAATTTGTATAACTGGCTGATAACTGGTAGTAGATTGGTGACCACTACACCTACGGCTGCCACCTCACCCCTTTAAACCCAAATACATAATAATTACACAGGTTCTGAGGCTAATTTAATGTAGACGAGGAACCAAGTAAGTTTAATTACTACTTTAATCAGCCACAGAACCTGTGTAATTAATATGTGTTCGGTTTTAAAGCTATGAGGTGGCAACCCTAACTACACCACAAGATATCATAAGGACTTCCTTTTTCCGACAAGATTCCTAAGCACTGTCTTTTATGTGCAGTATCATCCCTAAGGTGGTATTAAACCCAAAACCAAAAATGTAATATATTGCAGCTTACCAATCATTAGATGTGGTGGCGGCACCAGTTTTCTAAAAAAAAAAAGCCTAAAAAAGAAAATGAAAGCAGTCATCCCTTGTAAAATGTGGTAAGCTACAATATAATAAATGTTTGCTCTTGGGTTTAATACTGCTTAAATGTCATACAGCATTTTAGACTGTAATATCAATGAATTGTAAGCAACAATATACTCACTCCCTTTTATGCAATAAAATTGATTTGTTTGTTCATTCATTTCATGAACACACCGCTGTCATGTTAGTCAAAATTTTATTTCTTTTTCAGATTGCTCTGACCATAAGTGACTTCCATGTAGAGTATGGCAGTTTCTGTATGTACGACTATCTAATACTCTTCATGGATGGTACACAAAGGGGTCCATTCTGTGGAGATCGCAGCATCCCTGTGTATTACTCCAAAGGCAATTCTATGGTTCTCGTATTCCGCAGTGACAAGTCTAACCAGGCCAAGGGCTTCCAAGCCACTTATACCTTCTGTGAGTAGCTCAGTTCTATCTGCTTATAACTGATATCAGCATTGGATGATATCAGATAATAGAAGTCCCATTTTTTTTTTCTAAAGTAAATTTATCTTGAATTATATTGACTTTAGGATTTTATAAACATATACTGTATATCTACATATGATAAGCTTCCTATAAATAATATTTATTATAGATACTTAAAATAAATAAAATAATTAGTACGTAGTATAATTTTAGAAATCTTGGATGTTTTAATAGTTTGTAACTATGTGTACATAAGGGGCCCCCATTTTTTATTTTTTTTTGCTTATTACAAATGTAGGTTGTACTTCCAGTTCTCTTATGTTACACATTCGATGTGCTTCACTGCTCCTCTCTGACCCTGCAGGTCTATGGTCAGGCCTGACTACATGAAAACTACTGACTGTTTATAAGGTTACATGTGCTAATAGTTATTTATTATAATCAAGAGCAGAAGAGAATTAAAAAAAAAACTTGATTTTTATTTCTTTCAGCCAGCCTAATAAAAAACACATATTGCATTAAAAGTATAACACTGCTGTGGTGCAAATATAGATTTTTAATAGCAGGAGCTCAGGTTACACACACAGCTGAATGATCTTCAATTACAATTAAAAAGTACAGAACCGGGGCTAGGCTTTCCTATTAGAAGACCCCTAAAGCACTGCATACACTGAAAATAAGAAACAGCATACAGTATATTAAATGTTTATATGTAAATATAAATATATGTATATATATATTTCTATAAATATACATATATAAATATATTGATATATATAATTTATATGTAAAATATAAATTTTCTACAATTAAAAAAACAATATAAAAGAAATTGAAATTCAATTGACCATAACCCGCTATAGTCCCCTCTTAAAAGCCAAGTTCACCTTAGCCCCCCTTTAAGCAGACATGGTGTTCACAGAACCTCTAGTGAAGTTGGAATGTGATAATGAAATACAGCGTATCAAAATAAAGACCAACAAGGAAGAAAAGATAACAACAAAATGTGTGAATAGTCATAGTTTTACCCTTTATTATTCTTAGCAGATAAATACAAAAGGGAATGTATGGACAGATTATTTTTGAGCATGCGCCATCGATATTGGATACGCAAATCCACATAAATTTTATATAGATCAATGAGAAAATGTGAAACAAAAAGACGTATTTATTTATTAAATATGGTTTTAATATTTGCTGACATGGACCTCTCTTTGATTACAGTTCAATAGAAGAGCAACAGATGTCACAAAGAGGAAATCTACCGGTTCTGGAAGGAAGTGACATCACTACAGGACACAATGTGCATTTGATGGACCATGTATAGAAAAGTTCACACATTTGTACATTCATATACAGTGTAATAATAAATGTACATCGTATCATGCTAGTCTTTGCAATCACATTTAAAAATACAAGCTAACATTTCGAATATTTTTTCTGAAATGATACCTATTGTTTGGTAATTTGATTGGCTTGGTCCAGAATAGAGGAGCTCATTTTGGTGTCTTATGGTTTCAGTTTGATTTACATTCTTACTATAGTGATAATTCTTATAACTATTTCTTTATGTTTCCCTTTCCTACTTATTAGTTTAAAGGAATGGTTGGTCGTTTCTTTTGTGCTATATCTGACAGTCTGATCTGATATGTCCTTTTCCTTAATAAAAATAAAATATAGTAAAGCATTATTGGAGCTCGTGGTATTATTTTTGAGTGACATAGTTCCTGATTCCTCAATATGCAACATCACTTAAAGTGGACATTGCAGTAAAATGCATAAAGTTCATTTATTAGTTCCAACCCTTCCCTTTGAAATGCACTGCCTAATCATAGTTCATAAATGGACCTGTAAAGAACAAAGAGTAGATTATGTACTTACCGTATCTTACCTAGACGAGGGTGATGTCACATTCCTTCTAGCAAGATCCGGAGAAATGCAGAACAGCCAAAATCTTGCAAGAAGAAGATGTTTCTGCACTGGAATGGAGTGTCTTCTTTGGGGTACTTATCACTCCGCACCAATCTGCAGGCAGTGTTAATTTTTAGGTTAAATTTAGATGTAGTTTTAATCACAGTCTTTTGACTAAAATGCCATTTGAGTTTTATTTGTATCTTTGTCATCTGAACTGTTTTAGTTTTAGTCGCATTTTAGTCGACTAAAATCTGCAGTACATTTTAGTCAACTAAAATCCAATGGGTTTAGTTAAATTGTAATGCACTATTTAAGCATTTCTCTAGAATTGCTTAAATAGTGCATTGTCTTCGAGACCCAAACCTAGGCCAGCTTCTAATCTTAGGCCCTATGCTTTGCAGCTGCTCCTTCTCCAAGTGAAAGGCCTGGGAGGCAAAGGTAATCTTGACTCTTCTCATCCTCCCAACTAGAAGGTATGGAAGGCAATCAAAGGACCTCCACCATTACATCCTCTTAAGGCAATGACTGGGGGAATGGACCCTTTTATAAGGTTTCCCTAAATACTTATTTTCTTCCCCATCAACATCGCTGCTATTAACCCCTCAGTGTTTGGCTAAAGCAAAATATTTACAAGCCCTTACATACTGTAGTAGCTTCTCACTCTACCTGCTAAAGAACACATCTAGCAGCAGGTTGAAACACTCAAAGTCCAGGGCTTAAGGGAAACCCAACAAACACAGACAAGGTACACAATAGAAGCATGAGTTATCTACAACCTAGCTGCCAACACTAAATTTGGGTAGTGGACTTTAGAAACTCAATAGGCTTGTAGACAAGAATTAACACCTAACACATCTCTGACAGTACCTGTAGGCTTGTAGATAAAGTTAAACAGCTGTCATCTCACAAACCATTAAAAAATACCAAAAGACTGTGTGACTACAACTCAGATTGGACATCCTTAGCTTAGACTAAAAAATCCAAAATATTAGTCATAAGAGGATGAAAATTCCACTTGATAGCATGCATTAGATGATAAATCCATGATAAAGACAGCAAACCCAACAGGTTCCAGGCGCTTTGTAGAGAGGCCCCTAATCAGGAGGGTGAATGCAAATAAACTCCAATATACAGAGTCAGTATCACTGTGCTGCCAGTCAAAGCATGGGATTGGATGCTAATAGAATGCACAATGATGGATGACAGTGCACGGATCTGACAGGCATGTAAACCAAAGAAGGACCTGAAGTCAACAATAAATGACATTAAAATAGTTTATTGGAAAAAAAACAGGAACATAAAAGCACATTACCTCACTGGGTCTAGGATCGGGTAAAGGCAATGATGGAGTTAAAGGTGCCAGGTGGAAGGATCCAAGAAACGTCAGATGCCGAGGCTAACAGAAGTGGTGGCTAGAGATGGACCAAGCCGGATAACCGCCGGTGCATGGTGAATCCGTCACCGGGGCACTCGAGGCAATCATGCAGTGACGGAAGGAAGTCTGCTCATCCAGAAGAAAGCCAGAAACTAGTGTGGAGCGCAAGTGCCCCCGTTGCCCTGACTACGCGTTTTGCGCGCATGCACTTTATCAAGTCACCAAACTTGGATGATTGCTCTCCCTCTAACGATCGCGCCGATACCTCACATGTGTGGTTTTAACACTGTTTACATTTTGGGTGCGACTAACATATGCGTTCAATTCTGGGGCACTTTAATTTATTTTTATTTCTTATTTAATTTTTTTATATATTTTTACACTGTCCCTTTATTTTATTTTTTATCACTTTTATTGCGGTCACAAGGACTGTAAACATCCCTTGTGACAGTCAGGTATTGTTTTGGATCTTTAAGACCCCAAATCCCTCCTTTGCACTTAAAAGCATTCAAAACGCCAAGTTTGGCTGTTTTGAATACTGACATTTTTTTTTTTTTAAATCTGGCGCCTTTAAGGCTCCAGTAAACTGGAGGTGATGTCATGACGTTGCTTCCAGGTTACTAGATCCGAGACCCGATAAATGCCACTTCCGGCTTTGTTCGTGTCTCCAGCCAGCCAGTGGATGTGCTGGCTGGTCACTCGGGCCTCATTGTGAGATGGGAGAAATCATGTGGGTCAGCAGAAGGCTCTAAAGAAACGATACTGGGTTGATGCCTGCAGTTGCCACTCCTCATTAAAAGGCACATGAAAGCCTGCTTGGAGTTTACCAAAAGGCACCTGAAGGACTTTCAGACCATGAGAAACAAAATTCTCTAGTCCAATAAAACAAAGATTAAACTCTTATCCTGAATGGCAAGCATCTTGTCTGGAGGAAACCAGGCCCCGCTCATCACCTGGACAATGGATGTTTTCCAGCAGCAGGAACTGGGAGACTTGTCAGGATTGAGGGAAAGATGAATGCATCAATGTAAAGAGACATCCTCGATAAAAACCTACTCCAGAGCGCTCTGGACCTCAGACTGGGGGGGCGAAGATTCATCTTCCAACTTGACTGACAACAGCCCTAAGCACACAGCCAAGATAACAAAGAAGAAGCTACGGGACAACTCCGTGAATGACCTTGAGTGGCCCAGCCAGAACCCAATCGAACATTTTTGGAGAGATCTAAAAATGGCTGTGCACCAACGCTCTCATCCATCCTGATGGAGCTTGAGAAGTCCTGCAATGAAGGATGGGAGAAACTGCCCAAAAATAGGTGTGTCAAGCTTGTAGCATCATACTTAAAAGAACTCTGGGCTGAAATTGGTGCCAAAGGTGCTTCAACAAAGTATTGAGCAAAGGTTGTGATTGTGAATACTTAACCTGTTTACGACCGCAGCCGCAGATGTAATGCGGCAGGCAGCCGCTCCTGCCGATCGTTCTTCTCCCTGGAATGATCATAGAGCCCATGTGATCCTTCTATATAGGATCACATGTCTCTATGGTAATTTTAGAAGCCACCCCCCCCCCCACAGTTAGAATCACTCCCCTAGGCTCACATTTAACCCCTTGATCACCCACAGGGCTAATCCCTTCCCTGTCAATGGCATTATTACAGTAACAGTGCATATTTTTAGCACTGATTGCTGTAGAAATGTCACTGGTACCTCCAAAAGTGTCAAAAATGTCAGTTAGGGGTGCAATCTGTCTGCCGCAATGTCGCAGTCCCACAAAAAATCCCAGATCGCCACCATTACTAGTAAAAAACAAAAAAAAACAATAAAAATGACATAAATCTTTCCCGTAGTTAGTAGACACAATAACTTTTGTGCAAACCAATCAAAATACGCTTATTGAGTTTTTTTTTAACAAAAATATGAAGCAGAAAACAAATTGGCATAAAATGTTAAAAAATTTAGATTTTTACATTTTTTTGGGGGAATGTTATATAGCAGAATGTGAGAAATATTGATTTTTTTTCTGAATTTTTGCTCTTTTTTTGTGTATAGCACAAAAAATAAAAATCACACAGGTGATCAAATACCACCAAAGAAAGCTCTCTTTGTGGAAAAAAAGGACGTAAAATTAAATTGGGTACGACCGCGCAATTGTCAGTTAAAATCACACACTGCCAAGTTGAAAAAGTGGCCTGGTCATTAAGGGGGCAAATCCTTCCGGTCTTAAAGTGGTTAAATACTCTACATATGATTTTTGTTGTTTTTTATTTTTAATAAATTTGAAAAGATTTCAAACAAATTTCTTTCACATTGTCATTATGGGGTATTGTTTGTAGAAATTTGAAAAAAATATTAAATATAATCTATTTAATGTTTAATCTATTTTGGAATAAGGCTGTAACGTAACAAAATGTGGAAAATGTGAATCTCTGTGAATACTTTCTGGATGCACTGTATGTTGGCTGAATTAGATGGACATATGTCTTTTCTCAACCCTCATCTTACAATGTACTGTAGCTACTGTATGTAAAGATCAGCTAGTGAACCAAAAAGCTTATGATTAAAAATACATTTTATGTATTTTTATTGATCCGAATCAAAATCTGTCACCTTGAAATGTACACCCTAAGAGAGTGTATCATCTACAAACAAATTCTAAGACATTCAACAATCCATTAGTGTGAATTATATAATTTTAATATCTATAGTACAGACCTAATAATCAGAAAAACTCAGCACATAACATAATAAAACTACAGTTATTTCAGCCAAAAAAAAAGGGATTTAGAGTCCCTGTTTTATTTAAACACAATTTTTCAGAATTACAAAACTACCCAATGCTTCTTCTCCTGGAGGAAAAATGTAATGGAGCATTCCTTTTCTATGGTGGAACTCACCCTTCTCATTGAACCATTTCAGTTTACAGACTGGCCCCTGAAAGCTTACCTTACCAACACCTTGTGGAAACTGAAGATATCTGACACTGGTCAGCCCCTCGATCCCCCCATTACATGATGCTTAGGTACCCCCCTGTATTTCGACACTTATACTGGGAAGTGCTTGCCTTTAGAGGTTGCTGTATGAGTTATATCTATTTTGTTTTGCCAACATTTTGTCCTAGTAGGATGTGTTCATCCACACTTCCACTCCTGACAATATATGCTATATTCTGGGATGATAATACATCTTAGGTATCTTACGTCTGCAAGATATTCCCTCTTTTGATGCCTAGATATTTTTCATGTTTATGCTCTATAATTATACCTCTTGTTATATCTAACTTTTGAATTTCTTTGTATTTTTTGCTATGTTTGCTATTTCCAAGGCCTTTGCAGTATATCTGTTATATTTTCTTGGAATGTATTAAAAACTGAAAAAAAAAAAAAAAATACAGTTGATCTCACACCGAGTCATTGATGCAGGAACTTAGACCAATGGTCTGCTTCTTCAGGAGAAACACAAAGGTAAGTATTTGTAATGTAAATCACAACGGAAATATAGTTTCTTACATAAATGTATTTCTATATGTGTATATATATATATATATATGTGTGTGTGTATATATTAAGTATCCATCAGTGTCACCTGCGGGTTCAAGTGACGGGGAGTGCACTGCGGAGGTTGTAAAACCCAACTGTTGCCTGCTGATGGTCGATGGCTCAGAGAAGCAGCTACACAGGGTCACAGTGTCATGGTCTTACCTTCTTGCTGTTCTCCTTCGTTTGACATGTGCTGGCGGCCATCTTGGTTTCTGGGTTTCTTGTAGCCTCCCACCCTGCGGCTCCTCCTTCCCACTGGGAGGAGCTGGATGCCTAGCTCATATATATAGGAGGTCTGTGGCTTCAGTTCCCTGCTTGGTCCTCCTGTGTTCACATGCTACTAAGACTGCTGCTACTTCTGGTTCCTGTTCCTGGCTTCGTCTGACTACCCTGCTGGTTCCTGATCCTGGCTTCGTCTGACTACCCTGCTGGTTCCTGATCCTGGCTTCGTCTGACTACCCTGCTGGTTCCTGTCCCCTGGCTTCGCAAAGACTCTGCATCGGTTTCGCCATCCGTTTGGACTTTTGCTTTATAGCTTGTTTTTCAATAAAGCTTTCTTATTTTCACTTATCTGTTGTTGTACGTCTGGTTCATGGTTCCGTGACATTAGGACCAAGCCATGAATTCTGACGGTACAGGGCCATCCTCGCTACCCACGCTGGTCGCCAGACTTGATCAGCAGGATCACCTGTTGGGTCGGTTCGCCGTGGCGTTGCAAACCCTGCTTGAACGCACGGTACCACAGGCCACGAATTCTGACGGTACAGGGCCATCCTCACTACCCACGCTGGTTGCCAGACTTGATCAGCAGGATCACCTGTTTTGTTGCTTCTCTTCGGAAGGTATTCGATGTGCCGGCTCGTGCTGCCTCTGCTGCGAAGCTCCTTATGTCCATCAGACAGGGTTCACGATCCGTAGCTGAATACGCCATTGAGTTTCGTACCCTGGCAGCAGAGGTGGGCTGGAATAATGAGGCTCTGGTCGCTGCTTTCTCTCATGGTCTCTCGGATGCCTTGAAGGATGAGGTTGCAGCTAAGGACCTACCAGTGGAGCTCGAGTCTCTTATTTCTTTCCTGATTTTGATTGACACTAGACTCAGGGAGAGACCTTCCTTTAAGGAGAGTCTGCGGAGGCCTCCTAACAGATTGGCGCCTACCTTTGTTGTCCCACCCGTGCCTCCCTCTCCTCCTACGCCTCCTGGGGATGACTTGTCTGGGGGTGAACCCATGCAGCTGGGGTTTGCTCGCCTGTCCGAGGGGGAGAGGGTACTCCGGAGACGCGAGGGCCGATGCATGTACTGTGGTCTCGGTGGGCATTTTCGGTTGGCATGTCCGAACCGTCCAGGGAAACGCTCGCACCTGAGATCCTGTCGGGGGCAGATCTTGGGTGGAGTCTCCTCGTCCCCGGTTTCCCGTGTTGACAAACCACTGATCACTGTTGTCCTTTCCTGGGTCGGGGGCTCGGTGACGACCCAGGCGTTGGTGGACTCTGGTGCTGGTGGTTTGTTCATTGATAGTGTGTTCGCTGCCGCCAATTCCATTCCTCTGCAGGCTCGAGGTTCTCCTCTGGCTCTTGAGGCGATAGACGGCAGACCCCTTCTGCCGCCACACGTGACTCATGAGACCCTTCCAGTGGGGTTAGCCATTGGTGCCGTCCACAGAGAGTCGGTCTGCTTCCAGGTTATTTCGTCTCCACACTACTCGGTGGTCTTGGGGTACCCCTGGCTCCAGAAGCATAATCCGATTTTCGATTGGAGATCGGCCGAGATCCTCTCGTGGTCACCGCAGTGTGGGGCTAGTTGCATCCATGGGCCTGTCAAGTTGCTGTGTACTTCCTCGGACTCTCTGTTGCCCCCTGAATACGAGGAGTACCGGGATGTATTCGATAAGGTGCGCGCGGTTGCCCTACCTCCGCACCGCCCATACGATTGTGCCATCGAGTTACAATCTGGTGCCGTTCCTCCTCGTGGCAAAGTCTATCCACTGTCGGTAGCGGAGAATGAGGCCATGGAGGAGTACGTGAAGGAGGCGCTTTCACGCGGACACATTCGCAAATCCTCGTCCCCGGCAGGGGCTGGATTTTTCTTTGTGAAAAAGAAGGGCGGTGAGTTGAGGCCTTGCATCGATTACAGGGGTCTCAATCGCATCACGATCAAGAACGCTTACCCGATACCCTTGATTTCCGAGCTGTTCGATCGCCTTAAAGGGGCCACGGTCTTTACCAAACTCGACCTGAGGGCGGCATATAACCTCGTAAGGATCAAGGCGGGCGATGAGTGGAAGACCGCGTTTAACACCAGGACCGGTCATTATGAATCCTTGGTTATGCCCTTTGGGCTGTGCAATGCGCCCGCAGTCTTTCAGGAATTCATCAACGATGTTTTCCGTGACCTGTTGCAGCAGTGTGTGGTGGTCTACCTGGATGACATCTTGGTATATTCTGAGTCCATGGAGACCCACATTCTGGATGTCAAACGTGTGTTGCAATGGTTACGAGAGAACAAGCTGTTCGGTAAGCTTGAGAAATGCGAATTTCACCGATCCCAGGTAACCTTCTTAGGTTACATCATTTCCGCTGAGGGGTTCTCCATGGATCCTGAGAAGGTTTCGGCTGTCTTACAGTGGCCCCAGCCCAGTGGTCTTCGCTCCCTGCAGCGCTTTTTGGGCTTCGCCAATTATTATCGGAAGTTCATCAGGGACTTTTCCATGCTAGCCAAGCCTCTCACGGATCTGACCAGGAAGGGCAGTAATTCCAAGGTCTGGCCGCCCGAGGCCATCCGAGCTTTTGAGGCTCTAAAGTCCGCCTTTGTGTCGGCTCTGATTCTGTCGCATCCCAACCCTGGGTTGCCCTTTGTCCTCGAGGTGGACGCGTCTGAGACGGGAGTAGGCGCCCTTCTGTCTCAGCGTAGAACACCAGAGGGTCCTCTGCTTCCTTGTGGGTTTTACTCCCGGAAACTGTCTTCCGCGGAGTGCAACTACCAGATTGGTGACAGGGAGTTATTGGCCATCGTGCAGGCTCTTAAAGAATGGAGGCACTTGCTCGAGGGTTCGGTGGTTCCGGTCCTCATCCTGACGGACCACAAGAATCTGACCTACCTCTCTGAGGCCAAGAGATTGACACCACGTCAGGCCAGATGGGCTCTGTTCTTGTCACGTTTTAATTACGTGGTCTCCTACCTACCCGGTTCCAAGAACATCAGGGCTGATGCCTTATCACGGCAGTACTCCGACCTGTCCAGGGAGGAGTCGATTCCGACTTCGGTCATACCTCCGAATCAGATCCTGGCTGCCATTCGCACCAGCCTGACCTCTCCCCTGGGTGAGCAGATTTTGGCGGCTCAATCTGGTGCTCCCTCTGGGAGACCCAACGGCAGATGTTTTGTGCCTGAGGAGTTGCGCACTCGGTTGTTGCGAACCTACCATAACTCCAAGACCGCGGGGCATCCTGGAAAGAATCAGCTGTCCTGGGCTGTTTCACGTCTGTTCTGGTGGCCTTCCCTACGTTCCGACATCGCCGCATATGTAGCGGCATGCTCCGTTTGTGCCCAGAGTAAGTCCCCTCGGCACCTTCCGTTGGGCCTTCTGCAACCCTTAGCCACCGGGGACCGCCCATGGTCACACCTGGGGATGGATTTCATTGTGGACCTCCCTGCATCCCGAGGCCATACGGTCATTCTCATGATTGTGGATCGGTTTTCCAAAATGTGTCACTGTGTTCCTCTCAAGAAGTTACCCTCTGCACAGGAGTTGGCCACGATTTTTGCCAGGGAGGTCTTCCGGTTGCACGGTTTGCCCAAGGAGATTGTGTCGGATCGGGGGAGTCAGTTTGTGTCCAGGTTCTGGCGCGCCTTTTGCTCCCAGTTGGGGATTCATCTCTCCTTCTCCTCGGCCTACCACCCTCAGTCCAATGGGGCCGCAGAACGATCCAATCAGGCCTTGGAGCAGTTCCTTCGTTGCTATGTCTCCGATCACCAAGA
This sequence comes from Pelophylax lessonae, assembly GCF_965119305.1. NCBI lineage: Eukaryota > Metazoa > Chordata > Amphibia > Anura > Ranidae > Pelophylax > Pelophylax lessonae. The sequence continues at coordinate 28,830,922 of NC_138780.1, forward strand.
CAATTGGGTTGACCTCCTGCCTTGGGCTGAGTTTGCCAGGAACACGGCGGTGAACTCTTCCTCTGGGACGTCTCCCTTCATGGCCAACTATGGGTTCCAACCTGCCGTGTTACCGGAGGTATTCTCTCCCCAGGATATTCCGGCTGTGGAGGATCACCTTTCCGTCCTACGTGCTTCTTGGGTACAGATCCAGAAGTCCCTTGAGGTCTCTGCGCAGCGCCAGAGACTCCAGGCTGATCGCAGACGAGCGCCTGCTCCTTCCTACCAGGCCGGAGACCGTGTATGGTTGTCCACCCGCAACCTCAACCTTCGAGTGCCCACTCCCAAGCTGGCGCCTCGCTTTGTTGGTCCCTTCCGAGTGCTTCGCAGGGTAAACCCGGTAGCCTATGCCCTTGCGCTTCCTCCTGGCATGCGGATCTCCAACGTGTTTCATGTCTCCCTGTTGAAGCCTCTGGTGTGTAATCGTTTCACTTCCTCGGTTCCTCGGCCTCGTCCGGTCCGAGTGGGCAATCGTGAGGAGTATGAGGTGAGCAATATCCTGGACTCACGCCTGGTCCGCGGTCAGGTGCAGTTTTTGGTTCATTGGCGTGGTTATGGTCCAGAGGAGCGTTCCTGGGTTCCCTCCGCAGATGTCCATGCTCCTGCCTTGCTCCGAGCCTTCCACGCACGCTTTCCTCAGAAACCGTTCTTTACTCCGCGGAGGAGGGGCCCTTGAGGGGGAGGTACTGTCATGGTCTTACCTTCTTGCTGTTCTCCTTCGTTTGACATGTGCTGGCGGCCATCTTGGTTTCTGGGTTTCTTGTAGCCTCCCACCCTGCGGCTCCTCCTTCCCACTGGGAGGAGCTGGATGCCTAGCTCATATATATAGGAGGTCTGTGGCTTCAGTTCCCTGCTTGGTCCTCCTGTGTTCACATGCTACTAAGACTGCTGCTACTTCTGGTTCCTGTTCCTGGCTTCGTCTGACTACCCTGCTGGTTCCTGATCCTGGCTTCGTCTGACTACCCTGCTGGTTCCTGATCCTGGCTTCGTCTGACTACCCTGCTGGTTCCTGTCCCCTGGCTTCGCAAAGACTCTGCATCGGTTTCGCCATCCGTTTGGACTTTTGCTTTATAGCTTGTTTTTCAATAAAGCTTTCTAATTTTCACTTATCTGTTGTTGTACGTCTGGTTCATGGTTCCGTGACACACAGCCACAGTCCTGGACAGGGAGCTGGAGAATAAGATTCCCCAGGGTGCGGAGTCTAAGAGCCAGCAGGTTTTCACCAGATCTCTGATGGTGAGGATGGACTTGGCTGCAGCTGACTCCAGGTCGCAGCCCCAAGGGTCTCCCAGCTTACGCTCACGGCTGGCTCTGATGGATGGAGAGGAAGCAGTACAGGGCCACAAGGGATAGTCAGGCAAACAAGCCAAAGGTCAGGGCAAAAAGCAGACAGGGATGGTCAGGTGAACAAGCCAAAGTCGGTACACAGAGATCAGACGTAGAGCACAAAGCAAGAAACACTCAGGGAAACCTCCACACAACTGTTGCTCGGGCAAAAGCTGGATTGCAGTGCGCAGGCTAATATAGTGTTTCCTATTAGAGGCTGGGGTGGAGCCATGCAGCGAGAAGATTACGTAAACACACAGGTGTGAGAGCACGGTCCCTAAAGCTGATACACAGACCAGAGAGGTAAGCAGACAGTCAGGGCATGAAACATTACTACAGATTTATGACAGTACCCCCACTCTTACGAGGCCACCCCCTCCTCTGCTTGGGCCCAGGCTTGGAGGGGAACCTCAAATTAAACCTCCTCAAAAGATGAGGTGCAAAGACATAAGATGCAAGGATCCAAGACCTCCCCTTAGGATCAAAACCTTTCCAATGCATGAGGTACTGAAGAAGGCCTTTACAGAGCCGGGAAGCCAGAATTTGACTAACCTCGTATTCCTGATTATCCTCAAAGACCGGAACCAAGGTAGGGAGAGGATGAGAGAATGTATTGAGGACTAAAGGGTTCAGAAGGGGAACATGAAAAGAGTTTGATATCTTGAGGTTTTTAGGGATCTAAAATGTAAAACCAACCAGATTTAGCTTAAAAATTATAATGTACGAGCCAATGAATCTTAGAGCGAATTTCAGAGAAGAAACCTAGAGCTTGATGTTCCTGGTGGAAAGCCAGACTTTGTGTCCTGGCTGTAGAGAACGTGGCTTAAGCCTGTGACGGTCAGAAAAACTTTTTAATTTTTCGGCAGCTGCCTGGAGGGAAACATGAACGTCACCCCAAAAAGAAATGAATGATTCTTGAATCGTAGCCAAAGCTGGAATGTCCAGAGAACAGGTCATATAGGAAGAAGGAGCTGAGGGTGTCTGCCGTAAACTGTGAGAAAGGGTGTCTTCTGAGAACTGATGTTAACATGATTATTGTGAGAGAAGTCTGCCCACGGGAGTAGAGAGGACCAATCATCATGATGAGCAGAGACTAAAGTGTGGAGAAAGACCTCTAAATCCTGATTAACCCTCTAAGTCTGTCCATTGGATTGAGGGTGGTAAGAAGAGGAAAAATCCAAGATAATATTGAGGGATTTGCAAAAGGCTCTCTAAAAGCGAGATGGGAATTGAACACCCCTGTCAGAAACAATATGGGAAGGATCCCCATGGAGGCGGAAGATTTATACAAAAATAGGAACCAGAGCAGGAGCAGAAGGGAAACCAGGAACAGGAACAAAATGAGCCATCTTGGAGAATCGATCGATTGCCACCCAAATGACCGTTTTATTCTCAGACGGTTGAAGATCGGTGATAAAGTCCATGGCAACGTGAGACCAGGGCTCCTTCGAAATGGGCAAGGGCATGAGAAGACCAGCAGGAGCCAGCATGAAGGATTTAGACTAGGCACAGACATGACAAGCCTTAATGTAGTCTTTGACATCTGAACAGAAGTAGGCGACTGATGAGAAGGAAGAATTGGCGGAATCTAGCATGACTTGCCACTTTGGAATCATGTCCCCAATGAAGGATCTTAGCTCTTAGCTCAGTGGAGATGAAGGTCTTGCCAGGAGAAATTTATGACTCCAGAGTGGTAAAATGGACAAGAGTGCATGAGGTAGAAATGATTGGTTCAGTTTCAGAGGTGGGCTCCTCATCCAGAGTGTCAAATAAGAGAGTGCATCAGCCCAACTGTTGCAAGAACCAGGTTTGTACATAAAGGTGAAATTAATACAGGAAAAGAAAAGACTCCATCTGGCTTGTCTGGGATTCAGATGTTTGGCATTCAGTAAGTACTGCAGATTTTTATGAGCAGGGAAAATTGTTATGGAGTAAGAGGAACCCTCCAAGAGATGACGCCACTCCTCTAATGCCAATTAAATTGCTAGTTCCCAGTTGCCAATAGCGTAATTTTTCTCTTATTGAGAAAATTTCTTGGAGAAAAAACACACATGGTTGACGTTTCCCCTCAAAGGATTAAAGAAGCACAGCTCCCACCCCAGTCGAAAAAGCATCCACTTCAATAAAGAATGGCTCCCCAGGAGTAGTTCTCCTCAAGAATGTTCCAGAAACAAAGGCCTGTTTTAACTTAGAAAAAGGCAGAGACAGCGTCTGAAGGCCACTCCTTGGCATTCATACCCTTCTTGGTCAAGGCGATAATCAGCGCAGCAATGGAAGAGTAATTTCTAATAAACTGCTTGTAATAATTAATGAACCCAAGAAAGCATGTCACCTTGGGGTAGGTAGGGAGAGGCCAGTTAGTAATGGCCGAGACCTTTCCAGGATCCATACGAAGACCCAAACGAGAGACAAAACAGCCTAAAAAAAAGGACCTCAGAACATTCACAAGAACACTTTTCTAACTTGCCATAAAGATTATGCTCTCCAAGGTGTTGGAGTACAATCCAGACATGGTTTCTGTGAACAACCAGGTTTTCAGAAAACATGAGAATGTCATCCAGATAGATGACAACAAATTAATATAGCAGATCCCTGAAGATTTTGTTGACAAAGTTTTGGAATACAGCTGGGGCATTACACAGACCAAAGGGCATAACCAAGTATTCGTAAAGTCCATCTCTAGTGTTAAATACCATTTTCCATTCATCGCCTTCCCGTATCCAGATTAGATTGTATTCACCCCTGAGATCCAACTTAGTAAAAATGGAGGCATCTTTCAATCTGCCGAACAGTTCAGATATTAAGGGTAAGGGGTATTGATTTTTGATTTTCACTGCGTTCCAGCCTCGATAGTCAATGCAGGGTCTTAAAATACCATCTTTCTTGGCAACAAAAAGAACCCTGCTCCTGCAGACAAAGAGGATTTCTGGATGAATCCTTTTTCCTGATTTTCAGCAACATACTCCGACATGGCCTGGGTCTCTGGGATGGACACGTGGTAGGTACGACCCCTGGGCAGAGTTGCTCTGGGAACAAGGTCAATAGCACAGTCAAAGGACCTGTGAGAAGGAAGCACCTCAGCTGATTTGCTTGCAGAACACATCCTGGAGAACGCTATATGCAACAGGAAAATGGAAGATACTGATGTGGTGGCAACTGAAAGTCTCTCCTTTGGGGCAACCTTGAGTAAGGAGGACGAGAAACAAGAGGGACCCCAAGCCAGAATCTGCCCAGAAGTTCAGTCAACGTGTGGAGAATGGAGCTGTAACCAAGGAAGGCCCAATACAATAGGGGTTGAGACCTAAGGTAGTATAAGGAAGACTATCCACCCCTAGTGGAGTACCCCTACCAACATCTTAACAGGGAGGGTCTGGAAGCAGATAGGGCCCCATGGAAAAACGGTGCCATCACTCACCAGCGGAGTGGGGAGGGGTGAAAGGGAAAGCTTCATGGAAGATGTAGTTCCCCAGTCCATAAAATTGCCAGCGGCTAGGGAATCCAGATATGCCAAGACTGAGAGGAAGTGTCAACATGGAGGAACACAAAAGAAAGAGGCGAGAAGGTAAAGATGATATTTCTGAGTCCAATACTCCACCTTCCAGATGTATTAGACCCAACCGTTTCCCGGACAAAGTGAACAGATGTCATGAAAATTACCTTCGCCCCCACAATAGAGACACAGGCCAAGAGTTCTGCGCCTGGCTCGTTCCTCGGAAGATAGCCTGGTATTGCCCAGCTGCATAGGTTCCTCAGCTGGCAGGGGATGCTCCACGGGTCGAAGGGAGGGGAGCTCAAGCTGACTAAGGGCCAAGGAGTGCTGGCATCTTTTTTCTAGGGCACTCTTCTAAAAGCGAATATCGATCTGGTTACACAAGGAGATGGCATTGTTCAGATCAGCGGGGATGGTTCTTACCATAAATGCATCCTTCACTTTGTCAGAGAGGCCATGTAAAATGTTTCAATTAAGGCCTCATTATTTCAGCTCAGTTCAGCAGTTAGTATATGAAAATGAAGAGTATACTGTCCCACTGAAGCAGACTCTTGGCAGAGACATAAAAGGCCGCTGGCCGCTGAAGAGACACGACCCGGTTTTTAGAAGATAGTACAAGGCTGCAACATAGCAATATTGAAAAAAGTAAAGGGGATCTGAATACTTTATGAATGCACTTTTATATGGAAATGATGTAAATATTTGTATTTCAAATATGATTTACATTACAGATATCTACCTCTGTGTTTCTCTTGAAGAAGGGTGGGCCAATGAAATCAACCTGTCCCTTTGGCGTGAAAGGAAAATCCACGGGTTTACTTTAGCTAGTTGCTATTACAGGTATTATGTTATTATCATGTTACATGTGGCGATATGGCCATTATGATGATAAGTATACAGTGTAACTGAGTTTATCATCTTTTTTATTACATTTTTTGTAATGGCTTTGTGACTTCCTCATTTTATTATGTCACACGGCTATGTTAAAATTGAGTTGTATTTTGTATACAGTAGAATGGATTTTTCACAGATGATATATAATGACATGTTTTTCACGAAGGCTATGGATAACATCTCCACGCTTCAGAGCAAAAAAAAAATAAAAAATAAATGATAGACGGAGATAAATAATACAAAAAGGCAATACAAAATAGTAAAAACTACCCCAGCGCCAAACAATGGAAATATATCAAAATAATTAAATAATAAAAGTTGTGACACCAAAAGTGAAAACTATAAATGCTTAGCTGCTACCATTGAATAAACATATATAAACACAATGCTGGATTAATGAAATCACCAAAACAGCTCAGGCAGCGCTAAAGAGATGAACAAATTGCATCAAATGATAGAGTTCATGCATAGTCCATAGATGAAATTATGAGAGTATGACTAAACGTGATAGGTGGTAGACAGAGTTAAATCACTGACTTGATACTGGATTAAATCCTGTCAGTGCCTTCACCACACCTCATGTGATCCTTTCCCTTTGAATAGAGAACTCACCACCAGATCATGGACATAGATACGCCTTAATACAATATCATATAGGAATCATCCAGGGTCATACGTCAACTTTTTATTCACATAGGCAGTTCATCCATAAATCCATCCATAACCACAGTGCATGCAATGAAGAGATGCGGTACATGGCATAATATAGTTTCAACCTTTATTGCCCCCATTCGCCCTTTAAAATACACTTACAAGGTATACACAAAATACAAGCAATGAACTCGTGTCAGTGATCCGCATGAACGGAGTGTCTCACCGCTACTTGCTGACGTCCTGCAAGTCAGGTAATTGCCGGGCTCCTCCGAATCCGCCGCCACACTCAACTCGTCAATTAGTTACAGAGGCCACGTGATCACGCCGCGGACGCATTTCGTTATGCCGTCTTCTTTAGCAGGCATGGTCATGCGGCATGGCCTCTCCTATTTAAGCCCACAATGGCATTAGTATTAACCCCTTCTGCCTGTTGGCTATGTATCTATCGGTGACAGTAATATTCTACATAGGAAATAGGAAACACATCTCTGGTTCCCACTCGTCATCTAGAATTGCTATGTTATTTGCATCATATCAGTATGCAGTATTAGAAGAGTAATGCCATAAATAAATAAATGAAAATAAAATCAAAATGTGTAAAAACATAGTTATATAAGCATTATAAACCCCTCAATGCAGATTAATAATCACTAATAAAACAATTGAGGTTCAGCTCAATATTCATATCGATCAGATATATCCACTCGGTCTTGAGTTTACATAATTCTTTTACCCGATTAGACCCTCGCCAATCTGGATACATCTTATCAATGTCCCAAAATTTGAGTCCAGAGGGATCCTGGTTATGTTTACGTTTAAAATGTAGGGAGACACTATGATCTTTGTACCCCTTACAAATGTTGGCAATATGTTCAGATACTCTTTTGCCCAATGGTCTCTTGGTCCGGCCAATGTACATGAGACCACATTGACATTCCAGAGCATACACTACATATATGGAGTTACAAGAGAGGAAATCCTTAATGTCAAACTGCCTCCCATTACCAGTTGATCTAAATGAGGTCAAACCCCTCATATGCGTTCCTACTTGTTGATAAGACCTGCATCATCTGCATGCAAAACAACCCACCCTATCCCAAAACATTTTTGGTCTTTTTGGTGGATCTAATAGTTTCTTGACCACCTTATCCCCAAAGGAAGGTGTTTTACAGTAAATAAACACTGGTTTATCTGGTAAAGAATTCCTCAAACATCTGTCCATACCTAGAACCGTCCAATATATAATAAAAATCTGTTCTACTTCCCTAAACTGAGAATGGTAATTAGTTATGAACCCCAATTCATGTTTGTCATTGCCTAACAGTGACTGATCCCTTAGACAACTATATTGTGAATCTGGGCTCACTGAATTGATCAACCCATATAGTACATCTCCCTTATATTCCTTCTCCACAAACCTATTTTTATTTATCTAAGATTGGGTAAAAAACTCAGGATCAGAAGTACAACTCCTCCTCACTCTCATGAGTTGTCCCTTTGGGATATTCTTTAAACAAATTGGGTGGTGCCCACTATAAATAGGGAGATAGCTATTACGGTCAGTTGGTTTAAAATAAACTTTAGTGGTGAGTGAATCAATCTGTCTCATAATAGTTAAGTCCACATAATTAATCTGTTTTTCACTACATTGGTACTCTAACTTTGTATTATTTAGATTGTTATTGAGATGTTGCATGAAAGCCTCCAAAGTCACCTGTGTGCCGACCCATATAAAGATTAAATCATTAATGAATCTTTTGTAAAACAAAAGTTCATCCCTGGTTTGATTGAATACAAATTTGTCTTCCCATTCGTTCATGAACAAGTTGGTGAGGCTTGGGGCAAATTTAGCACCCATCGCCATGCCCCTTTTCTGCGTTTAAAATTTGTTATTGTACCAAAAATAGTTATGGGATTGACAAAATTCAAGCACCATCAATAAAAACTACTTCTGAAGGTATGGTAAATCATCCCGTCTACTAAAGGCCCAATTAAGCGCAAGTAAAGAATCTTCATGCTGAATGATCATGTATAACGATGACACATCAGCAGTCACGAGGAAAGCTTTCTTGCCTACAGGTAATTTTACCTCTCTCAATGGTTGTAATAGATTCTTAGTGTCCCTTAAGTAAGCCTTTGTACCAACTCACAACACTCGTCTGTAGAAACTTCTTCAAATACTGGCCCACTTGTGCCGTAATTTATCCAATGCCATTCACAATTGGTCTCACTGGTGGATTAGTGGGACTTTTATGGACCTTCGGCAAAGTATAAATAGTAGTAATAGGATTAAAACTAGGTGTAAGAAACCTTTTTTCTTTTTTTGTGATTATTCTATTCTTATAACCATATTAAGTTCCACCTAGTAACCATTAGTAGGATATTTATCCAATATACTTATCACTCAACATCTCCAATAGTTGTGTGTGATAAAAATGCTTATCCATTAACACCCCCCCCTGCCTTTATCCTTAGGTCGTATAATTATATCTCCTCTCTCCTTTAATTTTTCCTCACATATATATATATATATATATATATATATATATATATATATATATGGGGTTAATATTTTTCTTAAAAAGTTATTTTTTTTAGTAAAGTAAAAGTTCTAAATAATAGAACTATATGTGAATCGTCAAAGGGGATAGTTCACCTTTACAGAAAATATGTGAAGGTGACTTAACAGACGTAACATTGGACCCAGACCCCCAACCCCCAGTCCATGCTGTACTTACCTCCCCTGATCCTGAGCAATATAGCTGCTCAACCAGTCCGGAGAATTGAAACTCCCACTGCTTTTTCTTCTTTTCTTCTGTCTTTTTTGCCAGTGTTCGGTCAACTGTAGGTGGTGCAAAACCCTTCTGAGTAAAGATTAATATAACTACTCTGTGGCAACAGGCATCAGCTGCTCACGACCAATGCTTCTAGGACTTTCTCCACTTGGTTACAATATACGCCCATTATCATTCTTGACTTGTGACTGCAAAATGTATTGGTTTTAAGATTGCTTTACTGAATTAAATATTACTACAAAATGAGGCTCTCTTTACCTTTGTTTTTTTCAGTTTCTGGTTCCCCAAGAAGGCAGCAGCATAACCAATAGTTATAGATATTATTTAGTGTTTATCAACAAGCTACACCTCCAGGACGGCACAGTGGCAAAGTGGTTAGCGCTTATGCCTGGCAGCACTAGGGTGAAGACCCAAATTAAGCAATAGAATTTGAATTTAATAGGATCACATTTCAGATTAAAAGAGGGATTATCTCTGTTAACCTACAATTGGTTTTTGCATTTTGCAAAACATCATTGCTCATGGCACTGTAGTGATGGATTAACTCATAGAATGGGTATAACCATGAATAAAAAAATAAATGTAAAATTACAATTACCAGTCCCATTTTTTTTTAGATTTTAGCTGGAAAAATCAGTTGATGATGATATACACAAGAACTTTTCTATGTCGTTATAGACAATTGTCAGGAGACCATAACAATCAATTACAAGTTGGAGAGCGGGACATCAAGATAATAATAAGATAATAATGGCCGTAGTGTCACACATTAAATAATTATACATTTCTAATTCCCATACACATCCACTGAGGTCATTCTTGCAATATGCTTTCCTGTCTCATGATTGGTTAGATCTTCTCTGGTACCTGTATAAAAGGTAATGCAGAAGATGAGTGTCACACCAAGCTTCAGAGAGAAGATATTTCACATTATATTGAAGGAGAATTCTGAACAAGATGAATGAAAAGGTCTTCCTCCTGCTTCTGGGCTGTGTTACAGGACTGGTGACCAGTCTACCTCTAGCTTCACAACTACAGGTGAGATGATGAGCTGACATGAACAGTACAGGGGAAAGGTGAGGTGACAACTATATTTAGGAAAGCATAAGATCCAATTAGTTACTGACAATATTAGCTAGTAATAAAGTGTAAATCTAGCCAAAATTGTTTCCCCCTTAGTTTTAGATAAAGTGGTGGGGGTTTAGGAATCCTGTTAGTTTTTAAAACAGTCAACTTCCCATTACTTTCTGGGTCCACTGTAGGGAGATTTGACAATTGCCCCGGCCATTGCCATTAGGACAGAAAGTGAGGGGGAAATCCAAAATGTTATAGTTGTGACCAGAACAGGAGATACGGTAAACTCTTCCAATGATGACTGTTGTGGTAAGGAAAGGATTTTACCTCACTTTTGAGAGATTTCCAGTAGGGCTGAGGAGGACTCTTTTAGATAGGGATGGGTTGGGGCCAAGACTTTTTATCTCTTATTATTTTATTTTACTTGAATTAAGATAATGATATAATGATACAAAACATTTACTTTTCAGTACCATCTACTTGGGGTGAACAAAGATGGTAAGTTTTTTAACATTCTTGTTTAAAGAATAATTTTTGCATTCTTTCTGTTCTCTATCAGCTGTTTCGTTTATTCTGATTTTTCCCCAATTTATTGGCCTTTTTTTTATAACATTCCTAAAACGAAATCCTAATTCCCAAATCAATAATTGTTTTATACTGCTCCATTTGCCCTAATCAGCCTGACCAGAGAATCTATAAAATTATTTTTCTTTGCCCATCTTGAACCAGCCCATGATGAAGACTATTCTACATTTTTATAGCTCTTATGGTAAACACCCCCTACCTTACAGAGACCCTTTCACCAAAATAAAACATTTCAGATAAAACCAGAGAAAAAACAATTATTTGAAATGCTTGTTTGCAGTATTTTCCTTTTCATAAATGATTTATTATTCACCTGTAATGTGGCTTTAAACTTGCAAAGACATTTTGACTACTCTGAGAATAACTTCCCTTGCACAGCCCCCTCCCTCATTACTTCTCTTAGCCCTCCATTCTACTGGGAGTGTCCAATTACTGTCTGTGCTGGCCCAGCATCTCCATCCCTCCCCTTACCTCCCAACATAACCTTTCCTGTAGCTGCTGGGGGAGGAATGAAGAGAAATAACATAAAGTATCACTTGAGTGAAAGCTCTGAGTCTGTTGGGGCTGCTGATATCACATGCAAGCAGCCGTTTCGAGCTTTCTGCTGTTTACACAAGGGAGGTTTTTTATTTAATGATATGTTTTTTAGACCCTGGCAACAGGGTATTTTTTAAAGTCATCTCCCCTTACTTAGGTGATTGTGTTAATGATAATTATGGTGACTGAGGCAAACACTGCAAAATTAAAGGATTACCCAACCAGAAGTTTCACAGATCAGGGATAGCTTTGTAGAGCTACACTTTCTTACTATTATCCAATTTTTAAAATGGGTTCAATATTTTTCTAATTACTTTAGTAATTAGTATTTTTTCCAATACTTTTTTGTTTGCAATTATTTCACTAGATGTGCCTAATGTGTATTTTGTATGCATAGCTCCAAAGAATGAAGGTTCAGAAGTACCTCAAGGGATCTTCAGCAGGATTTTGAAAGCAAATAAAGGTAATTATTCTAAACCACGAGATTCTTTACTGCATTATGAGTGTGCTAAATCAAGGCAAGGCAATAGACAAAAACAATAATAATGAATAAAGTTATGAGTTTTAAGATCCTTTAAATCAGCCTTTCTCAACCTTTTCAACACAGAGGAACCCTTGAAATAAATTTCAGGTCTCAGGGAACCCCTGCTAAAAATAACCATATTTACAACTCATGATACATTAGAGTGATGGTCAGTGGGATGAATGCTCCTTAAACTTGTGGACAATGGCAAGAATTACCTTCTTCCAGATAGCTAAAAAGATCAATGGTGTTAGTGGAAACTTATCTGAGAGGCAGAAATTGCTCATTGCTCAAGGAACCCCTAGCAATCTCTGGAGGAACCCAAGGGTTCCACAGAGCCCTGATTGAGAACCACTGCTTTAAATCATGCACTGATGAACTAGCCAAAAGTGTGAGAGGAGAAATATGGTGCTCTTGTCTTAGGTTACAAGATCTTCGTCATTGCTGAATGATTTTTTTAAATCAGTATTCCATTTCTAAAAAGACTGATGGGTTATTCCTATTCACTTCTACCATTGAAGTAAAACTTGTGAGACAAAGAGGTTGATTTATTAAAGGCAAATAGACTGTTCAATTTAAAAAGGAAATTGCACTTCGCATGGGAATTTAGTAGAAAATCAGCATCAATATTGTTAGTAAAACTGTGTATTCTCCTTTGGCAATTTCTAGTCCTGAATCTACAATTAAAGCTGAGCTCCAGGCAGATAAAAATTAATGAATTAATGCAGCTCTGTATTCCTTACTACATCTTAATCGTACTCTCTTTCAATACAAGCAATGTAAGTACCTTGATTTGACATAGAATCAGCCTTCTGCAGTCCCAATACAGTAGAGCTCAGAGTAGGGGTGGGAGAAGTAGCACTGGGAGTATGTTAGATGTGCTATAGTGAATACTGCATTGTAATGGAAGGAAAAAGCAGAGTGACAGAGAAATGAGCTATCAGACCTGTAAGTGTTACTTAATTGTAGCAGAGCAAAATCGGGTCTTCTCCCCTGCCAAGCAGGGCTGTGCTGTGTCATGGAACTGAGTAAAGCTGGACCTTTGGACTACATGGAAATATCTAACAGGTTCCTCCAAATGCACAGATCCCCATGTTGCCTATTGTATTCTGTCGTATACCCCAACACTGTATTGTACTGCATCTGATTAGATTAGACTCAGCTGCTGTTAGTTCCAAAATGTTCTGTTTGGTTTCTTCCATTTTTTAAATCAAAGGATGTCAGATGAGAGGGGACCGATAGAGCCACCCACATTGCAAACCTCAGTTAGTTCAGAGCGTGTGGACAGCTTAAATCAAATGCATTTTAGTGTATTAACTATAACCATTTTCTGTATCTTCAGATAGCAAAACGCCCATGTATGGAGGCGATATGCTGATACAAAATGACCGCAGCGCCATGAACTGTCCATCTTGCCTTTGGCCTAAAAGTGATAATGGTACTGTTCCTGTTCCCTACGTCATAGATTCCAACTACAGTGAGTTCCCTCTTTTTTCTCTTGTATTGGAGTATTCGTTGCTATTTGTTATCTGTAGAAACCCAACCTTCTATCTTTCTTTCCAGGTCCCGGTGACCTGAATAAGATTGTGCTCGCCATGGCAGAGTTTGAGGCATTGACTTGTGTGAGGTTTGTGCCTCTTACAACAGAAGACGATTATCTCAACATCACACCTGATGATGGGTAAGGTTGTCTATTGTCCATCATATTTCTCAACATAAAGGGAAACAGTAGGGAGCATAAAAAACATAAAAACCTTAGAAGTTACTGCACCTACCTGTGCTTCTCTTATTTTATTTCCTCCGAAAAATCTTTTGGACTCCTCTGTACATTTGCAAATATATGGGAAAGTCACAAGCCAACAATAAGGTGCTTCTTGGTTGTCTTCATTTTCTTTGTACCTAGCAGAAACAGCACAGAGATATCGGATTGTATTCCCTGCACTGCTTACATTAAGTAGATCATAGAAGAATGGTAGTGACTGAGAGGGAGTGGGGCTGAGTGTCAACAGACTCAAAGGATTCCACTGAAAAAAATCCATATTTACAATTAAAATAAAATCAAATTTGATTGTTGAAAATTGAGCAGTGGATTATTGAATGCTTGGAGCCAGAACAATGTTATTTAGCTCCCAAACACCTTACCTCTTACTAGAATTGGGCACATGCATAGGGATACACCTGCTGATATGAGTTGGAAAGATCAAGGACTTAGCACAAAGAGATATTGTTTTCTTTCTGTAGCTCGGATTCAGTCATTGTTTCTATTAAAATTATTGTCTCTGGCTCCTAAATGGTATTAAAGCGTAACTCTTTTGAACTGTATATTTACTATTTCTAGCTGCTACTCATATGTTGGAAGAACTGGTGGAAGCCAGACAGTTTCATTGGGTGGTGGCTGCATCTTCAGGGGGACTATACAACATGAACTAGAACATGCCCTGGGCTTCTACCATGAGCATGTAAGAAGTGATCGTGACAATTATGTTGACATCAATTTCCAGTATATCTCTAAAGGTACTGCGGACATTTACACAAAGAGAATTTAGGCATGTGTTCGAAAAAGAGACATTACCACTGCTTTTGTCTTGTTACAGGATACTGGGGTAATTTTGCTAAAGCGGACACTAATAACCTGGGCAGTCCATATGACTACGGTTCAGTGATGCATTATGATGCGTAAGTTATGACTTTTCTGTTAGCTGGTGAATTACTGATAAATTATAAAATATTTGAATGGTAAGATGTCAACTTTATCTCCATTCAACATTTTCCAGCTATGCGTTCAGCAACACTTCAAACCAACGCACAATTGTCCCCAAGCCGGACCCCAGTGTGCCTATTGGCCAGACAATCGGACTGAGCGTCTTGGATGTCACTAAAATTAACCGACTTTATCAATGCAGTAAGTTTCTGTACATTTCATTTTTATGAGTTTGAAACATTAGATGATATTTCTTTTTTTATAATTGCATTTTAAGTGAATTTTTAGTTTTGAAAAAAAAAAAATGTTTTACCAAAAAAAAGCAAAATTTTCACTTTTGGGCTAGTTTGCTTTGAAAAAATATAACTAAAAAAATCAGGAAATTACCGTTTTACCATGAATTGAAGGCTCATTTTGGCCTGATCAAACAAGGTATAATTCCCCTGGATACAGTTGCAAAGATACGTGCCATTTTACTAACACATGCTAAAGTTGTAACACTGCATTGAGGCATTAACGATCTCTTATTTTCATCATAAAGGGGTTAAACTCAAGGTTCATTTGGTTTTAAGTTAAAAATTCTACCCATTTTAATCTAGTAGAAGGTTAATACCCTCTCCCTTGTTTTCCACCAATTCATTATTAATATTATCGGTCTATTCCTCCAGTAACTAAATACAATTTATATGTCTATTTCTTATTTCTTAGGTGTCTGTACTACTTTGCTTAATAATAAGACAGGAATTTTCACTTCTGCCAACTATCCCTCTGCTTATCCTGATAATGCTGACTGCGTTTGGTTGATCAGGGTTCCATCAGGGCAGGTAAGGAAACAGAAATGTAGACATGCAAAACCTAGCTGTGAAAATGAACCGCCATCTGAAGATTGTTTTGTAGATCCCCTGAATTGTACATTTATAAAAAAAAGAGACTTGACCAGTATAGAGCCAAGCAATAGGCCCAAATTCGCCCAAGCTCTCCCTACCTGAACAGCACACTTTTGTACATTGAAGAGGAGCCATAGCGGTGATTTGACTTTTTAGATATATCTTATCTAGAAATGTCTATAGCTGTGAGATCATTTAACAGAAATTAGAATCCTACATGTTCCTATGTTTTTTTGTTTTTTTTTCAGAAGGACTGTTTAAGCAATAATATAGTCATCAATTGCATCATATTGCAACTACATGATAACCCAGTATACAGTTACAGATATGTGAAGCATATGGTTTATTGTAGATGATTTACTGTATTTTCTTTGTGTCACTTTTTAGGCTTCACTAAATTTCAGTAGCTTTAATATCCAGTCCACTCCTAACTGCGGGTCAGACTACATGAGGATCTATGACGGTCCCACTAAGAACTCTCCTGTGTTGTTGGATAAAATTTGCGGCAGTCAAGCCATCCCTCCACTCATCGCTTCCACAAGCCAGATGCTGGTCCAGTTCGTCAGTGATGGGGCTGTTGCTGGGGTCGGCTTCCAAGCTACATATAGCTCAGGTATGCTGATTTATATTGATGGTTAAGAATGTGTTCGGAGAAAGACACTGAAGAATCACAGATGCAGAGCCAAGGAGGTGATATTGACACAACAGTTCAATGTCCTCTAATGGCGCTTTTCCACTGCACGGAACCGAACGGTTCGGCTCGCTTTTGCGCTTTTCCACTGCATGGTACCGCATAATACAGTGTTGGAACAGTTCGGTGCGGTACGGCGGCGCTTTTCCACTACATGGAACCAAACGGTACGGCTCGCTTAAACAGTACCACCTCAGTTGTGGTTCCAAGAGGGCGGTACCGGTACCATATCCCACAATCCTTTGCATGCAGCATTGACTGTTTGTCACCACTACCCACTGATTGGTCAGAGAATCGTTGTTATCCCACCCACTTTACTTTAGTGGAAAAGCAAACTGTACCAAACCGTACCGAACCGTTCCAACACTGTACCATGCGGTACCATGCAGTGGAAAACCAAACAGAGCCAAGCAGGGCTGAGTGGAGCCGAGCCGGTACTTGCAGTGGAAAAGTGCCATAACCTATGTTTGCAAACTTTGAGATAATCCATGAAGTCTCTTAGTATATAAAATCAGAATTACCAGCCAGTCAGGCCTGCACACTATAAAGTTGTATATACAGTAGGTTATTCAGTGTGTATGTTGGTCAACATTAGGAGTGATAACATTTACCTCTGCGGCTTATTTTGGATCAGATACTGCATAAACTCATCTTCCTTGTGGTATATCCCTGCCCTATTGCAAAACTAGGAAGTTGGCAAACTCCCATGGACTTCTATGTGGTTGACAATGTCATCCAAAATTCTCCAGGGTAGAGTGCAGGGACCAGACTCCTTTTTCCCAGCAGTGCATGGGTTAGATGCTTGATATGCTTAGGGAAGATCGGAAAAGTTCAACATCTTACCCTGGCAGCTAATGTTCATCTATGGTCTCCAATGTCCAAGTATGTGGGAGAGCCCTCAACATGTTCACAAACAATGCATGACTGCTGATCCTGTGTTGTACTTGATGATATCTGAGAGTCTACAGCCAGGGGAGTGGCAAAAAGAAGCATCTTAAGGGACCAGTTATACAGAATGGAGGAAGCCTGTGGGAGAAAGACATAAGGTAAGCATTTCAACATATGTATCATCTTCTAGACCAGGGTTTCCCAACCAAAAAAAACACATTTTCACTTCAAATGTAGGAAATGGTTGCCACCATCCCTTCTTTACAAACTCTATATAATACCTCTTTTGGGATTTTGTAGGCAACCAAAGACAAAAAATATCCATATACAGTGGGTACGGAAAGTATTCAGACCCCCTTAAATTTTTCACTCTTTGTTATATTGCAGCCATTTGCTAAAATTATTTAAGTTCATTCTTCTTCCTCATGAATGTATACATAGCACCCCATACTGACAGAAAAACACAGAATTGTTGACATTGTTGCAGATTTATTAAAAAAGAAAAACTGAAATATCACATGGTCCTAAGTATTCAGACCCTTTGCTGTGACACTCATATATTTAACTCAGGTGCTTTCCATTTCTTCTGATCATCCTTGAGATGGTTCTACACCTTCATTAGAGTTCAGCTGTGTTTCATTATACTGATTGGACTTGATTAGGAAAGCCACACACCTGTCTATATAAGACCTTCCAGATCACAATGCATGTCAGAGCAAATGAGAATCATGAGGTCAAAGGAACTGCCTGAAGAGCTCAGAGACAGAATTGTGGCAAGGCACAGATCTGGCCAAGGTTACAAAAAGATTTCTGCTGCACTTAAGGTTCCTAAGAGCACAGTGGCCTCCATAATCCTCAAATGGAAGATGTTTGGGACGACCAGAACCCTTCCTAGAGCTGGCCGTCCGGCCAAACTGAGCTATCGGGGGAGAAGAGCCTTGGTGAGAGAGGTAAAGACGAACCCAAAGATCACTATGGCTGAGCTCCAGAGATGCAGTCAGGAGATGGGAGAAAGTTGTAGAAAGTCAACCATCACTGCAGCCCTCCACCAGTCGGAGCTTTATGGCAGAGTGGCCCGACGGAACCCTCTCCTCAGTGTAAGACACATGAAAGCCCGCATGGAGATTGCTAAAAAACACCTGAAGGACTCCAAGATGGTGAGAAATAAGGTTCTCTGGTCTGATGAGACCAAAATAGAACTTTTTGGCCTTAATTCTAAGCGGTATGTGTGGAGAAAACCAGGCACTGCTCATCACCTGTCCAATACAGTCCCAACAGTGAAGCATGGTGGCAGCATCATGCTGTGGGGGTGTTTTTCAGCTGCAGGGACAGGACGACTGGTTGCAATCGTGGGAAAGATGAATGCGGCCAAGTACAGGGATATCCTGGACAAAAACCTTCTCCAGAGTGCTCTGGACCTCAGACTGGCCGGAAGGTTTACCTTCCAACAAGACACTGACGCTAAGCACACAGCTAAAATAACGAAGGAGTGGCTTCACAACAACTCCGTGACTGTTCTTGAATGGCCCAGCCAGAGCCCTGACTTAAACCCAATTGAGCATCTCTGGAGAGACCTAAAAATGGCTGTCCACCAACGTTTACCATCCAACCTGACAGAACTGGAGAGGATCTGCAAGGAGGAATGGCAGAGGATCCCCAAATCCAGGTGTGAAAGACTTGTTGCATCTTTCCCAAAAAGACTCCTGGCTGTATTAGATCAAAAGGGGGCTTCTACTAAATACTGAGCAAAGGGTCTGAATACTTACGACCATGAGATATTTCAGTTTTTCTTTTTTAATAAATCTGCAACAATGTCAACAATTCTGTGTTTTTCTGTCAGTATGGGGTGCTATGTGTACATTCATGAGGAAGAAGAATGAACTTAAATGATTTTAGCAAATGGCTGCAATATAACAAAGAGTGAAAAATTTAAGGGGGTCTGAATACTTTCCGTACCCACTGTATATTAATTTAAAAAAGTATTACATTTTTTATTTTCATAACATATCATAAAAATCTCTTAACCAGGGTTTCATGGAACCCTAGGGTTCCTTCAGAGGTTGGTAGGGGTTCCTTGAGCAATGAGAAATTTCTGCCAATCAGATAAGTTACTTCCGTCACCATTGGTTCTTTTAGCTATCTGAAAGGGGGGAATTCTTCCAAATGACCACAAGTGTAAGGAGCATTCTTCCCACTGACCATCACACTAATGTATCATGGGTTGTAGATATAGTAACTTTTATCTGGTGTTCTCTGAGACTGGAAAGTTTTTTCAAGGGTTCCCCTGTATTGAAATAGTTGAGAAAGGCTGTTCTAGACTAAAGAAGCATTTAACCCATGCATTGAAGTGGGGGAGAAACAAGATGGATACATGGTGGTGTCCTGTGAAACACTTCTGGGTAAGGCAGAACATGTGACTTTCCCCCCTTTTTGCCCTGAAACAGAATTTGGTGCCTTTGTAGGCCATCCCTAGGTCTGAGCTCTGCTATGAGGGTTGGAGAGTGGGTTCCTAGCCTAAGACCAACCTGGAACTCTAAAATAGGGATGAACTACGTATTTACAGTATATATGCATAAACATAAAATGTTGTATACTATTATAAATCTCTTTACTGTATTGATTATATCTATATTCTCACAGTTCAGTGTGGAGGGACCTTCTTTAACTCTAAAGGCAACTTTGCATCTCCGGGATACCCAGGAAATTACAGTCCAAACATGAATTGTAACTACACCATCACAGCTCCTGTTGGATATAAGGTAAAACAAGATACCTTAAAAATTCTCTTGAAATCCTGGTTTTCATAATTCTCTAAAGTTGTCACACAGCCAAAACTTTAATGTTGGACAGACACATTAAAGTCTGAATGTACAACCCCCTCTCAAATCACCATCATTTACCAGGGCCTACCTGAATGAATGGAAACTGAATGTATTGTTTAGGCCATTACACTACATGGCTGTTGGCAAATCTAAAGTAGATTGCTCTAAGACTATCTACCACCAAGACTTTCTGGACCATTCCCCAGTGATGACACGAAGTGTTGGTGGTAATTTGTATAACTGGCTGATAACTGGTAGTAGATTGGTGACCACTACACCTACGGCTGCCACCTCACCCCTTTAAACCCAAATACATAATAATTACACAGGTTCTGAGGCTAATTTAATGTAGACGAGGAACCAAGTAAGTTTAATTACTACTTTAATCAGCCACAGAACCTGTGTAATTAATATGTGTTCGGTTTTAAAGCTATGAGGTGGCAACCCTAACTACACCACAAGATATCATAAGGACTTCCTTTTTCCGACAAGATTCCTAAGCACTGTCTTTTATGTGCAGTATCATCCCTAAGGTGGTATTAAACCCAAAACCAAAAATGTAATATATTGCAGCTTACCAATCATTAGATGTGGTGGCGGCACCAGTTTTCTAAAAAAAAAAGCCTAAAAAAGAAAATGAAAGCAGCCATCCCTTGTAAAATGTGGTAAGCTACAATATAATAAATGTTTGCTCTTGGCTTTAATACTGCTTAAATGTCATAGAGCATTTTAGACTGTAATATCAATGAATTGTATGCAACAATATACTCACTTCCTTTTATGCAATAAAATTGATTTGTTTGTTCATTTCATGAACACACCGCTGTCACGTTAGTCAAAATGTTATTTCTTTTTCAGATTGCTCTGACCATAAGTGACTTCCATGTAGAGTATGGCAGTTTCTGTATGTACGACTATCTAAAACTCTTCATAGATGGTACACAAAGGGGTCCATTCTGTGGTGATCGCAGCATCCCTGTGTATTACTCCAAAGGCAATTCTATGGTCCTCATATTCCACAGTGACAAGTCTAACCAGGCCAAGGGCTTCCAAGCCTCTTATACCTTCTGTGAGTAGCTCAGTTCTATCTGCTTATATCTAATATCAGCAATGGATGATATCAGATAATAGAAGTCCCATTTTTTTTCTAAAGTAAATTTATCTTGAATTATATTGACTTTAGGATTTTACAAACATATACTGTATACCTACATATGATAAGCTTCCTATAAATAATATTTATTATAGATACTTAAAATAAATAAAATAATTAGTACGTAGTATAATTTTAGAAATCTTGGATGTTTTAATAGTTTGTAACTATGTGTACATAAGGGGCCCCCATTTTTTATTTTTTTTTGCTTATTACAAATGTAGGTTGTACTTCCAGTTCTCTTATGTTACACATTCATTGTGCTTCACTGCTCCTCTCTGACCCTGCAGGTCTATGGTCAGGCCTGACTACATGAAAACTACTGACTGTTTATAAGGTTACATGTGCTAATAGTTATTTATTATAATCAAGAGCAGAAGAGAATTTAAAAAAAAACTTGATTTTTATTTCTTTCAGCCAGCCTAATAAAAAACACATATTGCATTAAAAGTATAACACTGCTGTGGTGCAAATATAGATTTTTAATAGCAGGAGCTCAGGTTACACACACAGCTGAATGATCTTCAATTACAATTAAAAAGTACAGAACCGGGGCTAGGCTTTCCTATTAGAAGACCCCTAAAGCAAATAAGAAACAGCATACAGTATATTAAATGTTTATATGTAAAATATAAATTTTCTACAATTAAAAAAAACAATATAAAAGAAACTGAAATACAATTGACCATAATCCGCTATAGTCCCCTCATACAGCATACAGTATATTAAATGTTTATATGTAAATATAAATATATGTATATATATTTTTATAAATATACATATATGTATATATATAATTTACATGTAATATACATTTTCTACAATTAAAAAAACAATATAAAAGAAACTGAAATACAATTGACCATAACCCGCTATAGTCCCCTCTTAAAGGCCAAGTTCACCTTAGCCCCCCTTTAAGCAGACATGGTGTTCACAGAACCTCTAGTGAAGTTGGAATGTGATAATGAAATACAGCGTATCAAAATAAAGACCAACAAGGAAGAAAAGATAACAACAAAATGTGTGAATAGTCATAATTTTACCCTTTATTATTCTTAGCAAATAAATACAAAAGGGAATGTATGGGCGGATTATTTTTGAGCATGCGCCATCGATAATGGATACGCAAATCTACATAAATTTAATATAGATCAATGAGAAAATGTGAAACAAAAAGATGTATTTATTATTTAAATATGGTTTTAATATTTGCTGACATGGACCTCTCTTTGATTACAGTTCAATAGAAGAGCAACAGATGTCACAAAGAGGAAATCTACCGGTTCTGGAAGGAAGTGACATCACTACTGAACACAATGTGCATTTGATGGACCACGTACAGAAAAGTTCACACATTTGTACATTCATATACAGTGTAATAATAAATGTACATCGGATCATGCTAGTGTTTGCAATCACATTTAAAAATACAAGCTAACATTTGGTAATTTTTTCTGAAATGATACCTATTATTTGGTCATTTGATTGGCTTGGTCCAGAATAGAGGAGCTCATTTTGGTGTCTTATGGTTTCAGTTTGATTTACATTCTTACTGTAGTGATAATTTTTATAACTATTTCTTTATGTTTCCCTTTCCTACTTATTAGTTTAAAGGAATGGTTGGTTGTTTCTTTCGTGCTATATCTGACAGTCTGATCCGATGTCCTTTTCCTTAATAAAAATGAAATATATTAAAGCATTATTGGAGCTAGTGGTATTATTTTTGAGTGACATAGTCCCTGATTCCTCAAGATGCAACATCACTTAAAGTGGACATTGTGGTAAAATGCATAAAGTTCATTTATTAGTTCCAACCCTTCCCTGTGAAATGCACTGCCTAATCATAGTTCATGAATGGACCTGTAAAGAACAAAGAGTAGATTATGTACTTACCGTATCTTACCTAGACGAGGGTGATGTCACATTCCTTCTAGCAAGATCCAGAGAAATGCAGAACAGCCAAAATCTTGCAAGAAGAAGAAGTTTCTGCACTGGAATGGAGTGTCTTCTTCGGGGTACTTATCACTCCCCACCAATTTGCATGTAGTGTTAATTTTTAGGTTAAATTTAGATGTAGTTTTAATCACAGTCTTTTGACTAAAATGCCATTTGAGTTTTATTTGTATCTTTGTCATCTGAACTGTTTTAGTTTTAGTCGCATTTTAGTCGACTAAAATCTGCAGTACATTTTAGTCAACTAAAATCCAATGGGTTTAGTTAAATTGTAATGCACTATTTAAGCATTTCTCTAGAATTGCTTAAATAGTGCATTGTCTTCGAGACCCAAACCTAGGCCAGCTTCTAATCTTAGGCCCTATGCTTTGCAGCTGCTCCTTCTCCAAGTGAAAGGCCTGGGAGGCAAAGGTAATCTTGACTCTTCTCATCCTCCCAACTAGAAGGTATGGAAGGCAATCAAAGGACCTCCACCATTACATCCTCTTAAGGCAATGACTGGGGGAATGGACCCTTTTATAAGGTTTCCCTAAATACTTATTTTCTTCCCCAGCAACATCGCTGCTATTAGCCCCTCAGTGATTGGCTAAAGCAAAATATTCACAACCACTTACATAGTAGCTTCTCACTCTACCTGCTAAAGAACACATCTAGCAGCAGGTTGAAACACTTAAAGTCCAGGGCTTAAGGGAAACCCAACAAACACAGACAAGGTACACAATAGAAGCATGAGTTGTCTACAACCTAGCTGCCAACACTAAATTTGGGTAGTGGACTTTAGAAACTCAATAGGCTTGTAGACAAGAATTAACACCTAAGAAATCTCTGACAGTACCTGTAGGCTTGTAGATAAAGTTAAAAAGCTGTCATCTCACAAACCATTAAAAAATAGCAAGAGACTGTGTGACTACAACTCAGATTGGACATCCTTAGCTTAGACTAAAAAAAACTAAATATTAGTCATAAGAGGATGAAAATTCCACTTGATAGCATGCATTAGATGATAAATCCATGATAAAGACAGCAAACCCAACAGGTTCCAGGCGCTTTGTAGAGAGGCCCCTAATAAGGAGGGTGAATGCAAATAAACTCCAATATACAGAGTCAGTATCACTGTGCTGCCAGTCAAAAGCATGGGATTGGATGCTAATAGAATGCACAATGATGGATGACAGTGCACGGATCTGACAGGAATGTAAACCAAAGAAGGACCTGAAGTCAACAATAAATGACAATAAAATCGTTTATTGGAAAAAAACAGGAACATAAAAGCACATTACCTCACTGGGTCTAGGATCGGGTAAAGGCAATCATGGAGTTAAAGGTGCCAGGTGGAAGGATCCAAGAAACGTCAGATGCCGAGGCTAACAGAAGTGGTGGCTAGAGATGGACCAAGCCGGACAACCGCCGGCGCATGGTGAATCCGTCACCGTGGCACTCGAGGCAATCGTGCAGTGACGGAAGGAAGTCTGCTCATACAGAAGAAAGCCAGAAACTAGTGTGGAGCGCAAGTGCCCCCGTTGCCCTGACTACGCGTTTTGTGCGCATGCACTTTATCAAGTCACCAAACTTGGATGATTGCTCTCCCTCTAAACATCGCGCCGATACCTCACATGTGTGGTTTTAACACTGTTTACATTTTGGGTGCGACTAAAATATGCGTTCACTTCTGGGGCACTTTAATTTATTTTTATTTCTTTTTTTTTATATATTTTTACACTGTCCCTTTATTTTATTTTTTATCACTTTTATTGCGGTCACAAGGACTGTAAACATCCCTTGTGACAGTCAGGTATCGTTTTGCATCTTTAAGACGCCAAATCCCTCCTTTGCACTTAAAAGCATTCAAAACGCCAAGTTTGGCTGTTTTGAATACTGACATTTTTTTTTTTAAATCTGGTGCCTTTAAGGCTCCAGTAAACTGGAAGTGATGTCATGACGTTGCTTCCAGGTTACTAGATCCAAGCCCCGATAAATGCCACTTCTGGCTTTGTTCGGGTCTCCAGCCAGCCAGTGGATGTGCTGGCTGGTCACTCGGGCCTAATGGTGGGATAGGAGAAATCATGTGGGTCAGCAGAAGGCTCTAAAGAAACGATACTGGGTTGATGCCTGCAGTTGCCACTCCTCATTAAAAGGCACATGAAAGCCTGCTTGGAGTTTACCAAAAGGCACCTGAAGGACTCTCAGACCATGAGAAACAAAATTCTCTAGTCCGATAAAACAAAGATTAAACTCTTTATCCTGAATGGCAAGCATCTTGTCTGGAGGAAACCAGGCCCCGCTCATCACCTGGACAATGTCAATGAAGCATGGTGGTGGCAGCATCATGCTTTGGGGATGTTTTCCAGCAGCAGGAACTGGGAGACTAGTCAGGATTGAGGGAAAGATTAATGCATCAATGTAAAGAGACATCCTCGATAAAAACCTACTCCAGAGCGCTCTGGACCTCAGACTGGGGCGAAGATTCATCTTCCAACGTGACAACAACCCTAAGCACATAGCTTTCCAGGATCCATACGAAGACCCAAACGAGAGACAAAACAGCCTAAAAAAAGGACCTCAGAACATTCACAAGAACACTTTTCTAACTTGCCATAAAGATTATGCTCTCCAAGGTGTTGGAGTACAATCCAGACATGGTTTCTGTGAACAACCAGGTTTTCAGAAAACATGAGAATGTCATCCAGATAGATGACAACAAATTAATATAGCAGATCCCTGAAGATTTTGTTGACAAAGTTTTGGAATACAGCTGGGGCATTACACAGACCAAAGGGCATAACCAAGTATTCCTAAAGTCCATCTCTAGTGTTAAATACCGTTTTCCATTCATCGCCTTCCCGTATCCAGATTAGATTGTATTCACCCCTGAGATCCAACTTAGTAAAAATGGAGGCATCTTTCAATCTGCTGAACAGTTCAGATATTAAGGGTAAGGGGTATCGATTTTTGATTTTCACTGCGTTCCAGCCTCGATAGTCAATGCAGGGTCTTAAAATACCATCTTTCTTGGCAAAATAAAAGAACCCTGCTCCTGCAGACAAAGAGGATTTCTGGATGAACCCTTTTTCCTGATTTTCAGCAACATACTCCGACATGGCCTGGGTCACTGGGATGGACACGTGGTAGGTACGACCCCTGGGCAGAGTTGCTCAGGGAACAAGGTCAATAGCACAGTCAAAGGACCTGTGAGAAGGAAGCACCTCAGCTGATTTGTTTGTAGAACACATCCTGGAGATCGCTATATGCAACAGGAAAATGGAAGATACTGATGTGGTGGCAACTCGAAGTCTCTCCTTTGGGGCAACCTTGAGTAGGCAGGAGGAGAAACAAGAGGGACCCCAAGCCAGAATCTGCCCAGAAGTTCAGTCAACGTGTGGAGAATGGAGCTGTAACCAAGGAAGGCCCAATACAATAGGGGTTGAGACCTAAGGTAGTATAAGGAAGACTATCCACCCCTAGTGGAGTACCCTTACCAACATCTTAACAGGGGGGGTCTGGAAGCGGATAGGGCCCCCTGGAAAAACGGTGCCATTAATCACCAGCGGAGTGGTGAGGAGTGAAAGGGAAAGCTTTTTGGATGATGCAGTTCCCCAGTCCATAAAATTGCCAGCGACTAGGGAATCCAGATATGCCGAGACTGAGAGGAAGCGCCAACATGGAGGAACACAAAAGAAAGAGGCGAGAAGGTAAAGATGATATTTCTGAGTCCAATACTCCACCTTCCAGATGTATTAGACCCAACCGTTTCCCGGACAAAGTGAACAGGTGTCATGAAAATTACCTTCACCCCCACAATAGAGACCAGGTCAAGAGTTCTGCGCCTAGCTCCTCGGAAGATAGCCTGGTATGGCCCTGGTATGGCCCAGCTGCATAGGTTCCTCAGCTGACAGGGGATGCTCCATGGGTCGAAGGGAGGGGAGCTCAAGCTGACTAAGGGCCAAGCAGGGCCTGGCATCTTTTTGCTAGGGCCCTCTTCTAAAAGCGAATATCAATCTGGTTACACAAGGAGATGACATTGTTCAGATCAGCGGGGATGGTTCTTACCATTAATAAACAAGCAAAAAATTTGGGGGAGCATACCAAGGTATTTCAAAAGCTGGTGCAGCTATGAACCAAGAGACATGTATATTAAAAAAGAATAGCGCACACATGCAAAAGAAACTACCAAATTTGAAGACAATCCATCAATAAAAATGGGGATTTGGTCCCACATATGGCCATATAGTGCTCAAGCCCACCACTGCGTCAAAGTACCCCATTATCAGTGGGTCCTACACTAACCATGAGAAAAAGATGAATCCAGCCTTTCTAACCCTTAGAGATAATACTCCTTGCTGGGAAAGATGTGCAAATGCACTGCAGGGGACTCCTCCTATATCTACTTGATAGTGGACACTGATAGAGTACAGGTGTGTGTGTGGGGGGTGGGGTGGGGTTGCTCAACCTCCTTAGTCTGGTCAGACTGAATACATAATAAACAAGCAACAAATTTGGGGGAGCATACCCATGTATTTCTAAAGCTGGTGCAGCTATGAACCAAGAGACATGTATATTAAAAAAGAATAGCGCACACATGCAAAAGAAACTACCAAATTTGAAGACAATCCATCAATAAAAATGGGGATTTGGTCCCACCATATGGCCATATAGTGCTCAAGCCCACCACTGCGTCAAAGTACCCCATTATCAGTGGGTCCTTCACTAACCATAAGAAAGAGATGAATCCAGCCTTTCCACCCCCCACACACACACCTGTACTCTATCAGTGTCCACTATCAAGTAGATATAGGAGGAGTCCCCTGCAGTGCATTTGCACATCTTTCCTAGCAAGGAGTATTATCTCCAAGGGTTAGAAAGGCTGGATTCATCTCTTTCTCATGGTTAGTGTAGGACCCACTGATAATGGGGTACTTTGACGCAGTGGTGAGCTTGAGCACTATATGGCCATATGGTGGGACCAAATCCCCATTTTTATTGATGGATTGTCTTCAAATTTGGTAGTTTCTTTTGCATGTGTGCGCTATTCTTACCATTAATGCATCCTTCACTTTGTCAGAGAGGCCATGTAAAATGTTTCAATTAAGGCCTCATTATTTCAGCTCAGTTCAGCAGTTAGTATATGAAAACGAAGAGCATACTGTCCCACTGAAGCAGACTCTTGGCAGAGATATAAAAGGCCGCTGGCCGCTGAAGAGACACGACCCGGTTCTTAGAAGATAGTACAAGGCTGCAACATAGCAAAATTGAAAAAAGTAAATGGGATCTGAATACTTTATGAATGCACTTTTATATGGAAATTATGTAAATATTTGTATTTCAAATATGATTTACATTACAGATATCTACCTCTCTGTTTTTCCTGAAGAAGGGTGGGCCAATTAAATCAACCTGTCCCTTTGGTGTGAATGGAAAATCCACTGGTTTACTTTAGCTAGTTGCTATTACAGGTATTATGTTATTATCATGTTACATGTGGCGATATGGCCATTATGATGGTAAGTATACAGTGTAACTGAGTTTATCATCTTTTTTATTACATTTTTTGCAATGGCTTTGTGACTTCCTCTTTTTTATTATGTCACACGGCTATGTTAAAATTGAGTTGTATTTTGTATACAGTAGAATTGATTTTTCACAGATGATATATAATGACATGTTTTTCACGAAGGCTATGGATAACATCTCCACGCTTCAGAGCAAAAAAAATAAAAAATAAATGATAGACAGAGATAAATAATACAAAAAGGCAATACAAAATAGTAAAAACTACCCCAGCGCCAAACAATGGAAATATATCAAAATAATTAAATAATAAAAGTTGTGACACCAATAGTGAAAACTATAAATGCTTAGCTGCTACCATTGAATAAACATATAGAAACACAATGCTGGATTAATGAAATCACCAAAACACTCAGGCAGCGCTGAAGAGATGAACAAATTGCATCAAATGATAGAGTTCATGCATAGTCCATAGATGAAATTATGAGAGTATGGCTAAACGTGATAGGTGGTAGACAGAGTTAAATCAACGGCTTGATACTGGATTAAATCCTGTCAGTGCCTTCACCACACCTCATGTGATCCTTTCCCTTTGAATAGAGAACTCACCAGATCATGGACATAGATACACCTTAATACAATATCATATAGGAATCATCCAGCGTCATAAGTCAACTTTTTATTCACATAGGCAGTTCATCCATCAATCCATCCATAACCACAGTGCATGCAATGAAGAGATGCGGTACATGGCATAATATAGTTTCAACCTTTATTGCCCCCATTCGCCCTTTAAAATACACTTACAAGGTATACACAAAATACAAGCAATGAGCTCATGTCAGTGATCCGCATGAACGGAGTGTCTCACCGCTACTTGCTGACGTCCTGCAAGTCCGGTGATTGCCGGGCTCCTCCGAATCCGCCGCCACACTCAACTCGTCAATTAGTTACAGAGGCCACGTGATCACGCCACGGACGCATTTCGTCATGCCGTCTTCTTCAGCGGGCATGGTCATGCAGCATGGCCTCTCCTATTTAAGCCTACAATGGCTGGAGTATTAACCCCTTCTGCCTGTTGACTATGTATCTATCGGTGACAGTAATATTCTACATAGGAAATAGGAAACACATCTCTGGTTCCCACTCGTCGTCTAGAATTGCTATGTTATTTGCACTGATATGCTGTCCTAATGGGCACTGATATGTTGCATTGATGGCCACTGATGAGGCTGCACTGATGGGCACTGATAGGAACTGATGAGGCTGCACTGATGGGCACGGATGAGGCTGCACTGAAGGGCACTGATAGACTGTGGTTGTGGTCTGTGGTTTACAGATGACAAGGCGGGTAACAGGAAGGGGTGTGGCCTTTATGGGAAGGGGTGGGTCATATTTAAATTAGGGGGTGCCCAAGTATAGTCAGGCCTAGGGCAGCACAAAACCTAAATACACCTCTGCTGAAGGGCACTGATAGACTGTGGTTATGGTCTGTGGTTTACAGATGACAGGGCGGGTAACAGGAAGGGGTGTGGCCTTTATTGGAAGGGGTGGGTCATATTTAAATTAGGGGGTGCCCAAGTGTAGTCAGGCCTAGGGCAGCACAAAACCTAAATACACCTCTGGACCTAAACCCTATTAAAAATCTGTGGAATGACTTGAAGGCTGGCTGCAGTCCACAAATGGTCACCACCAAATGTAACTGAACTTGAGTAGTTATGCAAAGAAGAGTGGGAAATTATTGCAAATTCTAGATGTGCAAAGTTAGTGTTTCTGTTTTTGAAATTATTTTTTGACCTGTCTTTTACTTAAATGGTATAAGTTGAACTGATTAAATACAGCTGGATAAAACAAAAACTGTGTCTGTCATCATTTCAGGTTGCAAAGCAACAAAATGTGATTATTTTAAAGGGAGGTAATTCTTTTCTATACCCATGTGGCATGAGATCAGAGGCATCACTTTTTTTATGGTAGAAAGTTTACCCTGAGAACTGATCACCATCACCAAGCCTTAAATTCCTTGCTGTCAGCATCAGGGTCTGGCTACCGTGCACTTTGTATACATAGATGGTCAGACAGGCTGTTTCAGTACAACTTTGACATTTGCTATAGGCAAGGAAAGTTATTTCAAGTAGCAAATTATTTGGCCCATGTTGTCAGGAAGACCAAGAAGAAGAGAGGCTGCTTGAGATATCCAATTCACCAGTCTTCCTTGGTACACCATGGGATCTGGTGGCTGTATCTCAGAATGATCCAGTCTGGTGGAGGTCTGGTATAGACAACCAAATAGAAACTTAACTTTGCAATTGTGAATAGCGCTTGCTCAGTGGCAAAAATCGGAAGAAAACAGCGGCCCCATTACAAGTTAGACATTTCCCATGGAATAAAATCCAAATGGATGCATGTGGAGAAATTATAGTAGCACTAAAACATCAAAGATATTAATTGGTAGCTCATGATTTGTACTGGAAATGGCCAGAGGTGGCTAAAGCAAAAGTCATGGACACTAAAGTTGTCATCACCGCCTTAGGGGGGATGGTTGTCGAGGTGGAGACTTCTAATGGAAATCATTCCTGTTCATTTCAAAATAGTTTGAGACTTTCCTTAACCACTTGCCGACCGGTCACGTTGACCGTACTGCGGCAAAGTGGCTCATTATTGTCCAGCGATGTAGACCTACGTCGCTGGACTCCTCCGCTTGTGGGCGGCGCACGCGCGGCGCCGGAGTCTCGCTCCTGCTGTATTCAGACACAGCAGGAGTCGGTCCAGGGGAAGAGAGGCGGTGATCACCGCCGCTCTTCCCCGATCGTCGGGGATCGAGTGTGGAAATCCGCCCGCTTGTGTAAACAAAATCTCCTAAGTGACAGGCAGGGACAGATTGCAGGATTCAGCATACCTGAACATGTGATCTGTCCCTGTGTCACTCAGTCCCCTCCCCCCACACAGGTTAGTAAGCACCAGGCATACATTAACCCCTTGATCACCAATAAAAGTTAACCCCTTCCCTGCCAGTGTCATTTTTACAGTAACAGTGCATATTTATAGCACTGATTACTGTAGTAATGTCACTGGTACCCCTAAAAGTGTCAAAAATGTCAGTCAAGGGTCCGATCTGTCTGCCGCAATGTCGCAGTCCCGCAAAAAAAATCGCAGATCGCCGCCATTACTAGTTAAAAAAAAAAAACAATAAAAATGACATAAATTTCCCGTAGTTAGTAGCTGCGATAACTTTTGCGCAAACCAATCAAAATACGCTTATTGCGATTTTTTTTACCAAAAATATGTAGCAGAAAACAAATTGGCCTAAAATGTTAAAAAATTTTGATTTTTACATTTGGGGGGGGGGGGGGGGGGGAATTTCATACAAAAAAATGTGAAAAATATTGTTATTTTTTTCAAAATTGTCGCTCTTTTTTTGTTTATAGTGCAAAAAGTAAAAATCGCACAGGTGATCAAATACCACCAAAAGAAAGCTCTGTTTGTGAGGAAAAAAAGGACATAAATTGAATTTGGGTACAGCAATTGTCCGTTAAAGTAACGCAGTGCCGAATCGCAAAATATGGCCTGGTCAGGAGTGGGGTAAAATCTTCCGGTCTTAAAGGGGTTAAAAATACACTCATTGAGAATTTTTTTTGTCAAAGACATGGAGCTAAATACATTTTGGCCTAAATATATGACAAAAATTGAATATATTGGATATTTTTTAACTGTCAAAGTAGAAAAATATTGTTATTTTTTCAAAATGTTCGCATTTTTTTATTAATATCGCAAAAAATAAAAAGCGCAGAGGTAATCAAATACCACCAAAAGAAAGCTCTGTTTGTGGGAAAAAAGGACGTAAATTTCGTTTGGGTACGGCGCTGCATGACCGCGCAATTGTCAGTTAATGTCGCACAGTGCCGAATCGCAAAAAGTGGCCTGGACGTAAGGCAGCAAAATCCTCCGGTGGTAAAGTGGTTAAAATAAAGGCAATAAAGCACATATTAACACCATGATACCATCCACTGGTGAATGGAGGTTGGAACATTTTTTTTTTTTTTTTGGTATAAGTTTTATTGTGTACTTCAGCATAGCATAAAACAACACTTTGAGTCTTTCTAATGAATCTACAGCCAATTGGAACCAGTAACCTGTAGGCTGCAGGATGGATCAACATGGATTGTGAGCAGGTTAGTTCAAGATCCTTTGGTTGGGCAGGACACTACTACTAATTGGCTTACTACACAGCCACAAACAAAAATTCCCACTCTCATGGACTGAAAACATGAAACTCAGTGTCAGGGTTCAGAATGGACCAAAACTTTACCAAGTCACCTGACTGACTATGTACTTTATCATGGTATCAAGTTTGGAAGTGACATTTTTGAGCATTACCTTTTCAAGAAAATGTTAAGACATTTCTGTTTTAAGAGCTTTATGAGATGAGAGAAGTTGGAGCAGGAAGTTTGTGTGAATAATAAACATAGTTACATAGTTTCATAGTTAGTGAGGTCGAAAAAAGACATCAGTCCATCCAGTTCAACCTATGCTGTTAACCGTACATTGTATACCCCTGTATGTTGTGGTCTTTAAGGTGCCCATCCAATAGTTTTTTGAAACTATCGATGCTCCCAGCTGATACCACTGCTTGTGGAAGAGAATTCCACATCTCCACTGCTCTTACAGTAAAGAACCCCCTACGTATTATAAGGTTAAACTGCTTTTCCTCTAGTTTTAGTGAGTGGCCACGTTTCTTATTGTATTCCCTTTCTCTGAATAGTTTGTTCCTTATGCTAGGGTCACCAGTACAGTTTTAGTACATTGATATCATATCCCTTCTCAAGCGTCTCTTCTCCAGAGATAATAAGTTCAATTCTTGTAGTCTTTCCTCATAGCTGAGATCCTCCGTTCTCCTATCTTTTTTTGTTGCCCTTCTCTGGACTTTCTCCAGTTCCAGCACATCCTTCCTGAGGACCGGTGCCCAGAACTGGACAGCATACTCCAGATGTGGCCGGACCAGAGTCTTGTAGAGTGGTAGAATAATCTCTTTATTTCTGGAGTGAATCCCCTTTTTTTAAACATGCCAGTATTCTGTTGGCTTTGCTTGCATAGCGACCTGTTAACCACAGTGACCTGTTAACAGTCTGCCTGCCCAATGCTACACCAAAGCCAAAAAAAGGCTCCTCCAGGTATAAGGCAACACGTTACAATAGCTTTGCTTTACCTAATAGGTTGTTCTGTACCTGAAGGACCAGGTGGACTACTAAAACGTAAGTTCAGGTTTTTAGGTCTGGAGGACACCCCTTGTACAAAACGCTGCCCAATAATACTTCAAAATTGTATGTCTAAATAAAAAACTTTGATTTTTAGATGCCTACCTAATCTCCTTGTTGCACTTTGCATGGGGGATGTCCCTATTCTTCTGTGAAATTGCCAGGGAGTGATAAGTACCCCAAATCTTGCAGTGTAAAATTTCTGCTGCTCTGCATTCCCCAGGATCTCCCCAGAAGCAATGAAACATCAGCCTCACCTAGGTAAGGTATGTACTATGTATGCTACCTTTTTCCTTTACAAGTCCGTTTTTGAACTACTATAAGGCAGTACATTTCAGGGGGAAGGGGGCAGAAACTTTTAACTTTTTTGCTTATTAATGCAATGTCTGCTTTGAGTGGTGTTGAAACCTGAGGAGTTAGGGACTATGTCACTTGCAAATAATAACACAGATAGATAAATGCTTTAATATATTTTATTTTTTAAAAAAAAGGCAAGGCAAGGCAAGCATTAGATCAGATGTCATATAGTACAAAAAAAATGACCAACCACACCCTCAAAATAATTATGTAGGAAAGGGAAAACAAAATTGTTATAAGAATTATTGCTATAGAATCAATGTACACCAAAACTAATCAAAATATCGAACAATAAGTGTAAATTATTGGGGGAAAAAAACTATTATTTTGTATTTTTATTTGCGATTGCAAACATTAACATGTTCCAATGTACATTTGATCTCAAATGTGTGAACTTTTCTATACGTGCTCCATCAATTCCCATTGTGTCCTGTAGTGATGTCACTTCCTTCCAGAACCGGTAGATTTACTCTTTGTGCCATCAGTTGCTCATCTATTGAACTGTAATAAAAGAGAGGCATATGTAAGTAAATATTAAAACCATATTTATTTTGTATAAAAAAAAACCATATTTAAATAATACCTAGTCCTTTTTGTTCCACTCTTTCTCATTGATATTAAAAAAAAAAAAAATAAATAATATATATATATATATATATATATATATATATATATATATATATATATATATATATATATATATATATATATATATATATATATATATATATATATATATATATATATATATAATATTATATATATATATATATATATATATATATATATATATATATATACATATATATATATATATATATCATATATATATATATATATATATATATATATATATATATATACATATATATACATATATATATATATATCATATATATATATATATATATATATATTATTATTATTTTTTTTTTTAATAATATGTATATATATATATATATATATATATATATATATATACTATATATATTATATATATATAAATACACATAGATTTGAATATCCAGTATCAATTGTGCATACTCAGAATAGAATCAGGCCATGTAATCTATTTTGAATTTATCTGCTAGGAATAATAAAGGGTAGAACTATGATTATTTGCACTTTTTTTTTATTTTATTCTTTTTAGCTCCTCATCATTATATATAATTATAAGCACAGTTAACTTTATATTAGTTTCATGTAGTCAGGCCTGACCATAGACCTGCAGGGTCAGAGAGGAGCAGTGAAGCACAATGAATGTGTAACTTAAGCCAGAAATACAACCTACATTTGTGATGAGCAAAAACGGGCTGCGGACAAGGTTTTTAAAATTGGGCACTTTCTGATGTTTTTTAATATTTATTTACAGTATGCTTATCATATACAGTAAGAGCCCATTCAGACAGGGGCGACACGACTTGGTGGGGCGACCTGTGAAGTCGCGGTGCACAGCGTGCACCGCGACCTTGGCGCGACTTGCACGGACTTCATATAATTGAAGTCAATGCAAGTCGCCTCCAGGTCGCCCCAAAGTAGTACAGGACACTTTTCCTAAGTCGGAGCGACTTGTGTCGCTCCTATTAGAACGGGTCCTGTGCTAATCAATGGCCCGCGACCGAGTGCGACTTGTCAGGCTGACAAGTCGCCTGACAAGTCGCGCTAGTCTGAATGGGCTCTAAATGTATATACACCAATCAGCCAAAACATTATGGCCACTGACAGGTAAAGGGAATATCTCGTTACAATGGCATTTGAAAATTGGTGGGAAATATTAGGCAGCAAGTGAACATGTTGTCCGTGAAAAAAAAAGGGGGGGGGGGGGTTTGCTGCGCTAAAAATTAATAGACTTAATGTATCATTTGTTAGTTTACCATGAAAAAAAAAATGCATTAAGTCTATTAATTTTTTAAAGTGCAGCAACAACCCCCCCCCCCCTTTTTTTTGTATATTTCAATGTATGTATATTTACGCTTTTTTTTGCTAGCCGCTGATACATTAGATCATTAGCGCTGAATCATAACTTATGTTATCCGTGAAGTTGATGTGGTGAAAGCAGAAAAAAAAAATGGGCATCGCAGTTTGTTGTGTATGGGGCTGTGAAGCCCATGGTGACCCATGTTCACAGCCAAAAGATTCTACAATGGTCACATGAACATCAAAACTGGACTACAGAGGAATGGAAGAAGGTGGCCTAGTCTGATGAATCACATTTTATTTTACATCATATGGATGGCCGGCAGGGCAGCCATCAGAAATATTGGGGCCCCTTACACAGCTTTAGGCCTTGGCCCCCGGGGCCTTACCACCAACATTCCCCTCGGGACGGCTGGGCCCTTAGAGACTCCCAGGCCCCCTACATGTGTATGGGCTGTCCCCCCCCTGATGGCGGCCCAAATGGCCGGTTGCATGTGCATCACCCACCTGGGCTACACTTAGATGGCACCAGGATGTGGTAAAAGAAGGCAAGTCGGCAGAGGCAGTGTGATCCTTTGGGCAATGTTCTGCTGGGAAACCTTGGGTCTTGACATTCATGTGGATGTTACTTTGGTGTTCATGCCTTAATGGGTCAGGGCTGTTTTAGCAAAAGGGGGCCATACTCAATGTTAGGCGGGTGATCATAATGTTTTAGCTGATCGGTGTATGTGTGTAAAACACTTAAGGCAAAAAAAAATTTGAGGTCGCTTTGCTTTTAAAAAATGGGACTTCTAATAATTTATAACTTCCATTGCTAATAAGATATAAGCAGATAGAGCTGAGCTACTCACAGAAGGTGTAAGAGGCTTGGAAGCCCTTGGCCTGGTTAGACTTGTCACTGCGGAATGTGAGAACCATAGAATTGCTGGTGGAGTAATACACAGGGATGCTGATATAACCACAGAATTGACCCCTTTGTTTACCATCTATAACGAGTTTTAGATAGTCACATGTACAGAACTTAGTATACTCTACTTGGAAGTCACTTATGGTCAGAGCAATCTGGAAAAAAAAAAGAAATAAAATTATGACTAACACGACGGTGGTGCATTCATGCAATAAACAAACACATCATTTTGTATTGCATAAAAGTGAGTGAGTATATTGTTGCTTACAATTCATTGATATTACAGTTTAGCTGAAATACTATTTGACATTAGGGATGATACTGCACATGAAATGCAGTGCTTAGGAATCAGGTTGGAAAAAGGAAGTGCTTTTTATATTCTGCAGTGTAGTGGTCACCAATATTGAAGTGCCAGACAAGGAATCAGGGGAGAACTGGGCCAGGGGGCAGGGGGGCAATTGCCCCCTGGGCCGCTCTGATGCCCCATAAAAAGGCTGCACTGCTTCTGCCACAGACATGCCTAAAGGGTTCCTGGTGAAGAGAAGTAAAAAGTCCCTGCTGCCGACCTACTGAGTGCGAGTTGAGGACAAGGACAAAGCGCAAGCCCCCCCCGGCATGGATGGTGTAAACTGTGTCTGAGCAGAGGCCAGTTCCATGCACAACTGGAGACTCTTCTGCCCATGCCAGCCCCAACCGAGCTGTCCCACCTCCCCCTGCTGGTCAGGTCGGGAACACAGATTCAGCCGGTAAGTAGAGATAATCTGGAGCAGGACTTCAGCTTGGAATGGGGTCAGGAGGAGGATTGGGAGAGTGAGAGGTGGGTGAGGGAAAGTGGGAAGGGGGCCAAGTCGGTGCACCATGGGCCTCTAGTTTGTACTTGCCCTCTGGGCTGAAAGTTGCCAGTCTGTCCCTGCAAGGAATGAAACATCCAGAGCTGGGAGATCTGCTGTGCTCCTCCTACATTACTGGTTGCTTTCTTTGTCATTCACCTGTCTACAATAGACACAAGAAACTGATCAGCACAGTGGCGGAGCTACCAGGGTCGCACCGGTCTCACTTGCCACCGGGCCCTGGCGTTCTGGTACTGTGGGAGGCCCATAGCTGGCACCAGCATAAGGCGCTATGCTGAATCCCTGAGCCCAGTGCCGAAACAATCTTTGGCACTGAACCCCGGTTACTTGCCTAACTCTGTGCGCTAGCGTGAGCACTGGGCACCTGGTTTACCTGCACCCCATCTCTCTAAAGCTGGCTTTTCCCCCTCAGCTTCAATGTTCTCCTGTACACAGACAGGAGGAGCCGTGGAGGAGGGATATTACATTGCAACAGCCGCGCTGATGATCTGAGTTTTGTGTTTATGGAAGTGCATATACAGGGGCACAGAGTAACCAGGTGGGGTTGCTGGTAATAAGCATATGGAGGATCGATAGGGGGGTAAGAGCATGTGTTCTGGGAGGTGCTTTGGGATAGGACAGAACTTGTCCTAACGGGGGAGATTTGAAATCCCCCACACCGCTTTATAGTCCTTTCCCCTCCCAAAGCATCCTCCAACACACATCCTCCTACCACCCCTCCCCCCCTTCCCCTAAATTGAAGAGATGCTGCCTGCCTGATGGTGTCTGGGACTTCTGGCACTCCTAAAAGATGCAGAGCAAGTGCCCGGGGTGAACATTCTGGCACGCCCCTTTCAAGCAAGTTACTGGAGCCAAGAGCCAGGACGTGTTCTGGCACTGGCCTCCAAAACTCCTGGATTCACGAGATACCAGGATTTTGTTCAAATTCTGGGAAGGTCCTGCCAAAACTGGTAAAGTTAGGAGCAGAGGCATTCTTACAGAGGTGGCAATTGCGACCAGGCCAAATGCTCCAGGGTGCTCATGTGGCCCCCTGGAGCAAGGAGGAAAGGAGGGGCGGTGGGGGCAGCATATAGAGGAACCCATCTCTCCATTTTTCTACTGCAGCCTTTCATTGGGGATTGGTTCCTCTACATGCCACCCCTCCTATCCACTTCCTGCTGTGATTGGACTCCTTTGTTTTCTCCTGGACCCCCCCCCCCCCTCATACCCTACAGCTCGGTATGGTTCCCCCCACCTCCAATCTCCCACCGGCTGCTGCAGAGGATCATTTTAGGATGGAGAGCAAGGAAGGTGCTTGTCTGAATGAAAAGAGTCAGTGATCCGTACCGATCTCTGACTCTGTCCATTCATAACTGAAGAATAGTAAACTGTGTTCATTTAAGACTGTGTTTATAATGCTTCAGTTTATGAATGAATGGGAAACTCTGTACAGAGCTATTCCTGTTCATTCATTCTGTGCAGCTGATACTGCAGAGATGGAGATTATGGGTTGCGTCCTCAATGTTCTTTCTCTGTCTCAAAGGTGGAACATCAGAGGTCTGTTTATAATCCTGATATTTCACCAAAGCTCCTTAAAGAGGTTGTAAACCGAAAAATGTATTTATTTTTTTCTTTCCATCCTGAAAGAGAAAGACATAATGAGCTAGTATGCATCACATACTAATTAATTATCAAATACTTACCTTAGAATGAGCCCCCGCCGTGCCGCTCGCTTACCTCTGACGGGCGACATGTCCAGTTGCCCATCTTCCGGGATTGCGGCATCCAGCCATCTGATTGGCCGGAGCCGCGGTGACGTCACTCCCGAGCACGCGCGCGGGAGCCGACGGTCACGGCACGGGGCTCTGAAGGAACGGCACGAGCAGCCGTTCCTTTAGAGCGCATGCGCCAGTGACATCACTGGCTGCATGTAAGGTAAATATCTCCTAAACGGTACATATTTAGGAGATATTTACAGTACCTATAGGTAAGTCTTATTATAGGCTTACCTATAGGTAAAAGTGTCAGAGGAGGGTTTACTTCCTCTTTAATGGGGCTCCTAAAATAATAAAAAATAAAAGTGTAAAAAATAATAAAAAACTGAAAATAAATAATGACTGACACCAGTGGCGGAACTACCAGGGTTGCAAAGGTTGAACTTGCGAATGTGCCCTGTTGTTCCGCCACCATGCCAGCTGGGTGTCAGGGGGGCACTGGATCAGTACCTTCCTCTCCTCCTGTGCTCCTGTTACTAGCAATCAAGATGGCAGGAATTAGTCCAGTGCTGCAAAGTCAAGAGAAGCTTGAGAAACAGCTTACAAATGTCACTCCACTGGTTTTTAGCCAGTTTCACAAATTACCACCAACACTTCCTGTCATTACTGGGGAATGGTCCAGAAAGCCTTGGTGGTAGATAGTCTTAGAGTAGTTTAATGGTCTAAACCAGTGGTCCTCAACCCTGGTCCTCAGGGCCCACTAACAGGCCAGGTTTGCAAGATAACTGAAATACATCCCAGGTGATATATTTTGCTGCTCAGTGATTGCAGTACTCTAGTCTGCATTTCCCCAAGGTAATGCTTAAAATCTGGCCTGTTAGTGGGCCCTGAGGACCGGAGTTGAAGACCACTGGTCTAAACAATGCGTTCAATGTCTATTGAATCAGTTAGGCTCTCTACATAATTGTTGATGAAGTTTAAGGGAGTTGTACAATTAGATTGTAATGACTCTGTCCAACATTAAAGTTTTGTTTGTATGAATCCTTTTAAGCATTAGGAAGTCCACTAATAAGGGAGTATAAGGTAATGAGCGCTTTAAGGTATCTTGTTTTACCTTATATCCAACAGGAGCTGTGATGGTGTAGTTACAATTCATATTTGGACTGTAGTTCCCTGGGTATCCCGGAGATGCAAAGTTTCCTTGGAAGTTATAGAAGGTCCCTCCACACTGAACTGTGAGAATATAGATATATTCAATACAATAAAGAGATTTATAATAGTATATGACATCATTGTATGTTTATGTATATATACTAGATATAAAGGTGCATCTCATAAAATTAGAATATCATTAAAAAGTTAATTTATTTCAGTAATCCAATTCAAAAAGTGAAACTCAAATAATTTATATAGATGTGTTACACACAGAGTGATATAGTTCAAGAATTTCTTCCTTTTAGTTTTGATGATTATGGCTTACAGCTAGTGAAAACCCAAAATTCAGTATCTCAGAAAAATAGAATATTACATATAATTACATATTTTTATTGGTCTTATAATATAAGACCAATAAAAAAAAAAGATTTTTCATACAGAAATGTTGGCTTACTGAAAAGTTTGTTCATGTACAGTATAGTATGCACTCAATACTTGGTCTGGGCTTCTTTTGCATGAGTTACTGAATCAATGCGATGTGGCATGGAGACAATCAGCCTCTGGCACTGCTGATGTGTTTTGGAAGCCCAGATTGCTTTGATAGTGGCCTTCAGCTCATCTGCATTGTTGGGTCTGGTGTCTCTCATCTTCCTCTTGAAAATACCCCACAGATTCTCTATGGGGTTTAGGTCAGGCGAGTTTGCTTGCCAATCAAGCACAGTGATACCATGATCATTAAAGCAGGTATTGGTACTTTTGGCAGGGTGGGCAGGCGCCAAGTCCTGCTGGAAAATGAAATCATAAAGCTGGTCAGCAGAGGGAAGCACAAAGTGCTTGAAAATTTTCTGGTAGCGGGCTGCGCTGAGTTTGGACTTGATACAACACAGTGGACCAACACCAGCAGATGACATGACTCCCCAAATCACGGACTGTGGAAACTTCACACTGGACCTAATGAAACTTAGATTCTGTGCCTCTCCATTCTTCCTCCAGACTCCTTGATTTCCAAATGAAATGCAAACTTGATGATTTGGGGAGCCATGTCAACTGCTGGTGTTGGTCCACGGTGTTTTATCAAGTCCAAAGTCAGCGCAGCCCTCTACTAGGAAATTTCTAGAGCACTTCATGCTTCCCTCTGCTGACCAGCTTCATGAAGAAGCTGATTTCATTTAGGACTTGGCCCCTGCCCTCATTGCCAAAAGTACCAATACCTGGTTTAATGATCATAGTATTCACCCCAGATTCCAAATATACAAAAAAAGCTTCATAAAATTCTTTAAAAAAAACTTAATCTGTTGTGTCAATATTCCCTCTTTGATCATTCAATGTCTTTTCTCTGAGCACTTTCTTTGGCGTTAAAACAAATCAGCATACCTGTACTATATGTAGCTTTAAAGCCAAGCCCAGCAACAGCCCCGTCACTGACAAACTCAACCAGCATCTCGTTAGAGGAAGCGATGAGTGGAGGGATGGATCTACTTCCGCACATTTTATCCAGCAACAGAGGAGAGTTCTTAGAGTTACCATCATAGATCCTCATGTAGTCAGAGGTACAGTTAAGAGTGGACTGGACATCAAAGCCACTGAAAGTTAGTGAAGCCTAAAAGGTAGAAAAAAGAAAATGTATTATGTACACAAAGGCATTAGCTTCACATATTCGTACCTGCATGCTGGTTTGCATGTAGGCACAATATAGTGCTAAGACTGAAGAACAGCCCCTCGGAGAGAGCCACAAGAATATGGAGCATGCTGGTTTCTTTTAACCATTTTCCAACCATATAACTTAGATATATGGCATAACTAGTACGTGATCCAACACTTCGGGGTCTTGGACACAAATGCGCCCTGACGCCGCTGGCCTGTGTATAATCACCACGGAGCGCGGGCTCACAGAACCCGCCGATCCTTCAATACGGAGGGAGAGCAGCAGTCTGCCTATGTAAACAAGGCAGATAGAAGTTCTGTCAGTGCAGAAGGCATAAACCTTGTGTTTCTGCAAAGCAGGGACACAGATCTATGCCTTCCCCTAGTACAAGAGCTCCCCCACACTAAAAAAACACCAGCTAGGCACCTTTGATCGCCCTGATGTTATCACCTTCCCAGCCAGTGTCATTAGTACAGGGTTTGTT
This sequence comes from Pelophylax lessonae, assembly GCF_965119305.1. Taxonomy (NCBI): domain Eukaryota; kingdom Metazoa; phylum Chordata; class Amphibia; order Anura; family Ranidae; genus Pelophylax; species Pelophylax lessonae. The sequence goes on from NC_138780.1 coordinate 28,873,701, forward strand.
TTTTTTTAGCACTGATCACTGTATTATTGTCACTGGCCCCCAAAAAGTGTCAGTTAGTGTCTGATTTCTCCACCGCAATATCGCAGTCCCACTGTAAGTTGCTGATCGCCGTCATTACTAGTAAAAAACAAAAAAAACAAAAACAATACCCCATTGTTTGTAGACACTATAACTTTTGTGCAAACCAATCAATACAATTACATTTTACCAAAAATACATAATACATATTAGCCTAAATTGATAAGGAGATTTGTTTTTTTTTTTTCATTTTATTTATTGGATGTGTTTTATAGCAGAAAGTAAAAAATATTGTTTGTTTTTTTTTTTCAAAATTGTCTTTTTTTGTTTATAGTGCAAAAAATAAAAAATGCAAAAACCACCAAAAGAAAACTCTATTTGTGGGGGAAAAAGGACAAACATTTTATTTGGGTACATCGCCGCACGACCACGCAATTGTCAGTAAGTAACCAACTGCTGTATCGCAAAAAAATGGCCCGGTCATAAAGAGGGGTAAATCTTCTGGAGGGCAAGCAGTTAAAAATGTAAAAGATACAGTAAACCCCCCTCCATTGCGGGGGTTACGTTCCGGACCCAGCCGCGAAAAGTGAAATTCCGCGAAATAGAAAAACCCTATTAACCACTTCCCGCCCGCCCTATTACAAATTGACGGCGGGAATGTGGTTGAGTTATCCTGACCGGACGTCATATGACGGCGGCAGGATAACACCGCTCTGGGCGCCCCCCGGGGGCGCGCAGAGCGGCGATCGGTGATGCGAGGTGTCAGTCTGACACCCTGCATCTCCGATCTCGGTAAAGAGCCTCTGACGGAGGCTCTTTACCATGTGATCAACCGTGTCCAATCATGGCTGGTCACATAGTAAAACAGGAACAGCCGTTGATCGGCTTTCCTTAGTTCGTGCCTGACAGGCACGAGTAAAGGAGCGCCGATCGGCGGCTCCCCTGACAGGGGGGGGGTCGGCACTGGTAATCAGATCATTGATTACCAGTGCAGACCCTCGGGGGGGGGGAATGCCACTAGATCCACCAGGGATGCCCACTATGACCCCAGGGATGCCCACTATGACCCCAGGGATGCCCACTATGGCCACCAGGGATGGCGATCAGGGCTCAGGGAGCCCCCCATTGCCCTCCCCATCAGTGATGCCCACTAGTGTCCTCCCTATCAGTGCTGCCCACAAGTGCCCATCATTGCCATCCTTTAGTGTCGCCCACCAGTGCCCATTATTGCCCACCAGTGCCGCCTATCAGTGCCCATTAGTGCCCATCAGTGCCGCCCATCAGTGCCCACCAGTGCTGCCTATCAGTGCCCATTAGTGCCCGTCAGTGCCGCCTATCAGTGCCCGTCAGTGCCGCCTATCAGTGCCCGTCAGTGCCGCCTATCAGTGCCCATCAATGCCGCCTATCAGTGCCCAGCAGTGTCGCCTATCAGTGCCCACCAATGCTGCATATCAGTGCTACCTATCAGTGCCACATATCAGTGCCTATCAGTGCCGCCTATCAGTGCCGCCTATCAGTGCCACCCCATCAGTGCCACCCCATCATTGCCTCCTCATCAGTGCCTGTCAGTGCAGTCTCATCAGTGCTCATCAGTGCAGGAAAAAACTTATTTATTTACAAAATTGTATAACATAAACAAAAAAACTTTTTTTTTTTTTCAAACTTTTCTGTCTTTTTTTATTTGTTTAGCAAAAAGTAAAAATCGCACAGGTGATCAAATACCACCAAAAGAAAGCTCTATTTGTGGGGGGAAAATGATATAAATTTGGTGTAAGTACAGTGTTGCATGACCGCACAATTGTCATTCAAAATGCAACAGCGCTAAAAGGGGAAAATTGGCCTGGGCGGGAAGGGAGGGAAGTGCCCTGTATTAAAGTGGTTAAAATGCATTGTAGGCATGATTTTTTTTACTGTCACTGTACGTGTAAAAGCATTTTAAGGTCTTTAAACACACTTTTAAAACAATAGAAACTCATTTAAACACATAAAAGATACTGAGAGACATAGCAAGAGCTATGGAAAACACAAAAATATTTCATTTTTAATGATTTATATAGTAAAATAACATTACAAAAAAAAACGCGAATTACCGGGACCGCAAAAACTGAACCGCGATGTAGCGGGGGATTACTGTATAGTTTTTTTCAGTTAGGATGTCTATTAAAACCAATGTTCTCCACCAACAACCCTTTTGATTGTCTAGTTAAAAATAACTTTATTATTCCTTAAGGTGGAATTCCACTCAAAATTCTAAATTTGCCAATGATTAGTATGTATAATACCTTTAACTTTTATGTTTTACATTTTCTGAATTGCTGATTGTCTAGATTGGAAACAGTAATGCCCCATACACACGAGCAGATTATCTGCAGACTTTTGTCTGCAGACTTACCAAAACCATATAATATGAGGTCAAACCTAAACACTTTCAATTTGTATGCAATCCGGCAGGCCCTTGCACTACATAGAAAAGGTAAGTCTGCAGACAAAAGTCTGCAGATAATCTGCACGTGTGTACGGGGCATAAGTCTAAGCTAGACAATCAGCAATCTCCTGTTCTGTACTGACATAAATCTGCCTGTTGAACTGATTGTGGCAGCTCACAGCCACTTCCATAAACTGTTGTCAGATTCTGTGTGCGACGTGAGTCACTTTGGTTGGGGGGGCTTGTGGAGCCCAGATTACTTTAGAGAGGTTGGGAGACTCCTTGTTCAGCTTCCCAAACCCCTCTTATGTGTAAGTCACCCTGTGTCTATTAGGGGCACCAAGAACCCCAGTCGGGTCTGCACTAATCAGACTTGCTCTACAACCACACCAGACTCAGCATTTTGTGTTACCCCCAGCTATCCTGGGTTATATATGTGTGGTTTGTGTTGAAAGAGTGAGGGGCTCTTTCACTTGGGACAAAAATATTTCTGAACAGTGTCCCTCAGGAAATATATGAAGATGAATGGTTTGACTGACAGTTTGCTAGAATATTGCAGGAGAGTCTCATAGACCCTTGCTAGATAGTGAAGTGGGGTGGGGTTTGTTATTATTAAGTACCTGTATCCCATTGTTCTATTGTTTCTGTCTGCCTTAAGATCAACTTATTATGGGATGTATATGTGTATGTGGATTGGCTGCTAAAGGGAGGGGGTATTGTCCCACAGTGTATATCTCTTTGTGCCTGTGTTTCAATAAACAGTTTTATTTTCTGGTTGACTTCAACACTTGTACTGTCGAGTTCTTGGGGTAACTATAGCCAGATACATGGATCTCGTGTTCCAGAGCTTAGGAAGCAGCTTCTTGGCGGAGATATCCAGTTGGGGTGTCTGGAGTCCGTTACACTGTGTAATGAAATAATCAGAGCTCTGAGTAGCCCCATCCTGCCCGGCTCTGCCCCCGCCCCACCTGTCCATCAGCTAGGTGCATCACTTCTGGTAGTGACAAGTCTAGGAAGAGAGAGGACACTCCCAACAGCCACACTAATCTACCAAAGCCGAAAGCCGTGTGGTCACGTGACAGAGGGACTTTTAAATGAAAATAAGGTACAATGAAGCATATCTTAAAAATTTGAACTATGAAAAATTTCTACTAATGGTGGTTAATGAGTGTTTAGCAGAGAGTTGAAGGGGAGCCTTTCTTTCTACTTTAATGCTACTTCTATTTTTATTGCACGTATTACGAGAGACAAGTAATTTTGAACAACACAAATTTGGGGGCAGAAACCTTTAACAGAAGTCTAGCTTAATCCCATATTGAAGAAATACAAATATGTTTTTAATTTGACCCTGTATTAGCTGACTGAATATATTGCAATACCATTTTATTTGGTGACACAAGAACCAGAGCTTCAAATAAAAACACGATTTATTGCTAAAACCACCATTTCTACAATCCCCTTACTATCTGATCCAGATGTGGGGCAAAGTTATTTAGCACATCAGAGTTGTCAAATGGGCTCTCAGCCATGAAGTGGTAAAGGTAGCCAAAAGACTATAGAGTGGAGGTTATTCCATAACAAAAACAAGTATAACTCCAAAATCTGGAGCAGTTGGTGGATAGAGCAGAGGGAGATCTTGATCCTTAGAGGTGGTTGCATCTTAAGAAGTTTACTCTACAACTCTGGTCTAGCCATGAATTTACTTACCGCAAACCAACAAAATGGTTCCTTTTTGTTCCCATTCTATCTCTAAAAGCTTTTCACCATGGCAAATATGAGAAACAGTAAAGCAAAGCTGATGTCTTATAATGAATACAATTTTCTAAATTTAGATTTTGGGTGGTTTAACCACTTAAGCCCCAGAAGATTTTACCCCCTTCCTGACCAGGGGGTTTTTTGCGATTTTTTACTGCGTGAATTTAACGGACAATTGCGCGGACGTGCGACGCTGTACCTAAACGAATTTGACGTCCTTTTTTTCCCACAAACAGAGCTTTCTTTTGGTGGTATTTGATCACCTGTGCGATTTTTACTTTTTACGCTATAAACAAAAAAATAGCGTAAATTTTGCAAAAACAACAATATTTTTCATATTTTTTTATATGAAATTCCCCCCAAAAAAATGTAAAAATCAAAATTTTTTAACATTTTTGGCCAATTTGTTTTCTGCAACGTATGTTTGGTAAAAAAAAAATGCAAAAAGCGTATTTTGATTGGTTTGTGCAAAAGTTATTGCGTTTACTAACTAAGGGAAAGATTTTTGTCATTTTTGGTGTTTTTTATTTAACGCGTAATGGCGGCGATCTGCGATTTTTTTTGCAGTACTGAGACATTGCGGTGGACATTTTTGACACTTTTGGGGTTACCAGTGACATTACTGCAGTAATCAGTGCTATACATATGCACTGTTACTGCAAAATGACACTGGTAGTGAAGGGGTTAACTTTATTTGAGATGGAGGGGTGGTGTGTGTCCCTAGGGGCGTGATTCTTACTGTGATTGGCTGTGGCTTGAAGTGTAGGAACAATGATCAACGGTCCTACATAGAAGAACCGTATGATCACTGTTTCTACACAAGGGAGAATGTCAGGCGGCTTGTTTACATCAGCCGCCTGCCTTTCTCCCTCTGCACCGACGATCGGCGAGTGACCGGCGGACATCGGGTCCGCCGGTCACACGCACGGACTTGCTGGGGAACGAGCCAGGGCGGGAGCGCGCTATTGGCTCCCAAGCAAGTGACAGGCTAGTGACGTATATATACGTCACTTTGCCTGGCCGGGGCTGACTGCCGACGTATATCGTCGTACGGCGGTCTGCAACCGGTTAAAGAGAAAATACAAAACATGAAAGTCATTTTTCACAACAAGGCATCTACTACATTAAAGGCCACATTTTGCATGTTTACAGTTCCTCTGTTTTCTTACCTGCCCCTTCGGAGTCCTGATTAACCAAACACAATCAACATTATCAGGATAAGCCGAGGGATAATTTTCAGAAGTTAAAATTCCTGTCTGCTTACTAAGCAAAGTAGCACAGACACCTTAAAAGTAATAAAAAAAAAAAAGAAACCATATAAATTGAAATTAGATATGCAGCATTACAGTTATGAACTCTTCAAAAAAGTTAAGAGACGAAACTAGTCAGGGTCAGACTGCACGGCAACCGGAATTGACGATAGAACCCAGCAGCTGTTAGCGAGTGAGGGGACAGGGTGAGACACAGTGCAAGCCATATACTGACATCTTCTTGAGCACTTCCCTACTAGATTGGATGGGCTATCTTTTATAATATATTTGTGAGTGGCATTTTATTGAATTTTTAATATGAACTGGCATATAGCACAGATATAGCCATCATTTTACAGAGCCAGTATTACTATCTTACAGAAAGCTGTTTCAGGGTTCTTACCCTCACCAATGCAAGAGACGGCTTTACTGGCTCTATGGTGTAGAGCTGGTGAGTCCAAGGGAACAGTACAACCATTAAGGTTGCATTGAGGCTGTGCACAAGGAAATTAAAATCCTACCTCTAAAGTACTGTGAGATACAGCAGTGCTTCTTTATAACAGAAGGTCCTCACTTCCAGCACAAAACCCAAGCATTGGTGATTTACCTGGAGGTTGTTTTACCTTCTTTGGAGTTAAAACTGCTGGAGATTTGAATAGCTCAAATTAACTTTCAGTTTAAATTAGCTAAATACATTTTAGGTGTAAGATTTGTTAAGTCTTAAGCCTCCTTCACTAGGGGCTTACATACGTGTAACCAATGTCTTTAGAATGTAAAAACATGTCCCTTGCCAGCATGCTGTAGAGAAGGACCCTTGCTCACTAAGTGAAAGCAATGGTCTCTCTGCAGATGTCTGACATGCCCCTGATGAGACAAAGCTAGAGCCGTCAAATCGGCAGAGGGTATAAGCTTAACTGATTGCAAAGCTATTGGTCAGACTTAGGCTATTCTACTAAGGTTGTGGCTGCTTTTTAAAGACATCATACTGAAGACTTTGAACACCTTTTAGGTTATTTAAACTAAAAGTCCAATTTGGAGGGCCGGGGCCGCCCCTCTCTAAGTGCCGCCTGGGACCCATGGTCCCACCGGGACCCATGGTAGGGCCGGCCCTGCATTTAATGGTCATCTTCACATAAACCAATACCGTCACCTGCATCCCAGAACTCATGCATGATACATTTTGTGTCGTCTTACACATTCTGCTGGCCTTTCACTTTTCAAACACTGTGGTACCATGCAGTAACTCCTTGGTGCTTTTAGGTGTCTGTGAATGATTCTTGTTCCTTTGATCCTAAAAGCACACTCAGTATGAGACCCAAACTTATCTTGATTTACATTTTTTAATAGCAGCTCATCATCTCATTGTTGTGGCCTTTGCTGCTTTGTGAAAGATAGAGGTATCTCTGTTTTTTCTTCAATAATAAAACTCTAAAATCCCTTGTAATAGACCTTAAAGTGCCTAAATTCAAATTGTATTTTTCTTTAAAATAACAAACATGTTATACTTACCTGCTCTGTGCAATGGTCCTCCTCTTCCTGTCGATATTCCAGGCCCCCCACACCCAGTGCCACCACAGCAAGCCACTCGAATGAATTAAGGTAAGAAACCTTCTGTCTTTATAACCACTTTAATGTCCATGTAAGGAGTTTGTATATTTTAATTGTTGTTTAACCACTTAACCCTGCAAAGTCTGCCGACGTAAATATACGTTACTTTGCGGGGTTATGCCGGGATGATGCCTCTAGCTAGAGGCACTATCCCGGTACTGTGGTTTAGAGCCGACGGTTGGCTTTCCGTCGGTAACAACCGATGTGGCTCGTTACGCGGGTGAGCGGGATGGGACGTCCCCCCCCCCTCCCGCCGCATTCCGTTACTTTGCCCGGGCCTCCCGCCCCACCACGAGACCCGAGCACCCAGCCGGCGCGTCCACCGGCTGGATGGAGTCCCGATCTAAGCCGGAAGCGGCTTCGATCAGGTCTCCGATGACGCTACCCGGAGGCGGCGTCCATGACGTCACTTCCGGGTTACTCTGCTGCAAAATGCGGCAGATTTAAAAAAAACGTCTGTATGCAAAAATGCAGTTTTCGGCGTTTTGCATACATGAAAGTGTAGTGGAGGGGTCTAGGGTCTTTTAGATTCTCGATCCCTCCATAAAGAGTACCTGTCACTACATATTGGTGTCACAAGGAATGTTTACATTGCTTGTGACAGGAATAAAAGTGATCAGATTTTTTTTTTTTAAAAAACCTGTAATAAAGTTAAAAAATAAATAAAATAAATAGGAAAAAAAATAAAAAATTTAGCCGCCCCCGTCACCGTTAGCTCGCGCACAAAAGAAAACGTATACGGAAGTCGAGCTGCGAATGAAATCACTGTTCAAACCACACATGTGAGGTATCACCGCGATCGCCAGAGCGTGAGCAATGATTTAAAAAAAAGAGCTACACTCTAAACTGGTAACCGTTAAAAATTTTTAAAGCGTCGCCTATTGAGATTTCTATTGACCGTAGCTTGTCGCCATTCCTCGGGTGTGCGCAATTTTAAACCGTAACATGTTGGGTATCTTTTTACTCGGTGTGACATCATCTTTCACAATATACAAAAAAATGGGCTAACTTTACTGTTTAGTATTTTTTAAATGCAGTGAAATGTGATTTTTCAAAAAAAAAAATGGCGTTTTAAAGACCGCTGCGCAAATACCGCGTGACAAAAAATATTGCAATGACCTACATTTTATTGTCCAGAGTCTTTGCTAAAAAATATATATATATAATGTTTGGGGGTTCTAATTAGTTTTCTGGGAAAAAATACTGATTTTAACTTGTAAACAAAAATTGTCCGAAATAGGCCTGGGGCTAAAGTGGTTAAAAGAAAAAGTTGAGGAGGGGACTATGATAACTTTAATTTTCTAGCCTGGTCTAATAAAAGCAGTAGGAATCCTGTCTGCTATATGTTCCATCCTCCTTTTAAAAAAATATAATTTGTAATATGTTAGACTAATTAAATCTAAATCTACAGCAACTTACTGCATTCATAAAGTCGGTTAATCTTAGCGACATCCAGGATGCTCAGTCCAACTCTCTGCCCAATAGGCACATTGGGGTCAGGCTTGGGGACAATTGTGGCTTGGTTTGGAGTGTTGGTGAATTCATAGCTGAAAAAATTCAAATGTAGATGAGATCAATACATAATCATTAAAGTTTGTTACCATTTAGAGTATGAAGGGCAGAACATTTTTTTTTAGATTTGGATAGAGTGGTTGTGACGGTACGCACCGTCACTGACAGTGAAAAAACTATGTGACAGATAAATTGATGGTTTGGACTGCTTCAGTTGGTCAGACTTGTAACAGATGCATGTCATCAGCTCAAACACCTGTCTTCCACGCATTGTAAATTATGCTGATTTGCTCACCTATTGTTTACTGTGGGTTCTCAGTATTTACACTATAATAATGTATATTATATCTTGTTTTACCTTTGGTGCCGGCAGTCTGGGCTTCCAGGCTGACTTAAGTACGCTGAGCTAATTAGCATGTGAATAATAACCTTGTCTAGATGGGATTAGCCATGAGTCAGCTGTACCTCGTTAGCTATTCATTGTGTTATGTTTTGGGTAAATATTCATGTAGTGACCGACCTACTTCTAAAGTGTATAAAAGTCTGTTTGTTTTAATAAAGGAGTTAGTTGTTTCCAGACACATACAAGCTAAGTTTTCAAGCTAGTTTTGTATGACGGCGGCTGGGATTTGATATCTATGTTCATGACTGCGACGAAGCCGTATACTGACGGAAAACCACAAGTACAGTGTGGGTCTGAGGTTCCGTCACAGTGGTGAAGGGTTAGTGTGAAATAATTAAATCAGGCATGTCGGAGATGGCACAAAAACTCCTAATCAGCAGCTATTTATGAGCAAGCCACTGCTGACAACACATTCCACCACAGATCGCGAGTCAGTAGCTAGGCCCTAACTATCCTGATCATCACTGTCAATAGCAATGAAAGTAAGGGTAACTCCAACATTTTGAGTCGTTGTCCCCAGAACAGGAATGAAGATGTTCCTCCCATTAGAAATATATCTCCTCACTTTGAGTGTATAGACCAGAAGGTGAAGAGAAATCTCCCTGATAAAAAAAAAACCACTGGCATCAACAGTTTTAACTCCTACTCTATCCAAAATAAAAAAAAAAAAGTCCACAAGCTAGCAGAAAAGTCATGACCTACCGATTATAATGCATCACTGATTCATAGTCATACTCAAGGTCCAGGTTATTAGTGTCTTGTTTGACAAAATTACTCCAGTGTTCTGTAACAAAACAAAATCAATTGTAATGTCTCTTTTTTTAAAAACCATTGCTACATTTCTCTTGTGCAAATGTTCCGAGTACCTGGAGAGATATACTGAAAATTGATGTCAACGTAATTGTCACGATCACTTCGCGTGTGCTCATGGTAGAAGCCCAGGGCATGGTCAAGTTCATGTTGTATAATCCCTTTGAAGACGCAGCCATCAGCTAAAGAAACTGTCTGGCTTTTACCCTCTTTTCCGATAAATGACGAACAGCTATAAATAGTAAATATACGTTAGAAAACAAAATCATTTAAAAGCCAAAGATAATGAGTTTAATTGAAATAATTAAATCATTTAAGCTACAGAAAGTAAATCTGTATATATACTGTTTAGTCTATAGCCAGCCATACATGGATAGAAATCCATGTATGGGCACCCTGGTTGTACAGAAGTTGATCTACCAATCGACTTCTGTACAACCAGCCTGTCAAGCAGCACTGATCATTTTATTCTGACAATGGGGAAGGCTCCCCACTGTCAGAACACAATAACACAGTAATTTAACCCGCTGATTGAACAATGATGAAGTTATGGGTTGCTTTAGATCAGGCATGTCCAACCTGGGGCCCAGAACCGCAGGCAATGCAGCCCACTGCCCCCTGACAATTTTTTTTTTGCTGGGGAGGAAGAAAGTCAGGTCGGGGGCATGGCCACAGTAGCTTCCAACTAACGGTAGGCAGAGGCTGAGGGGAGGGGGGGGGGGGGTAGGCGAGCATGTGCAGTGTTTCTGACTCCTACCACCATGACCACTTCAAATCACTGAAGTGGTCATGGTGGTTAGAGTGTTCCTTTATTGTCTATCAGAAGAAGTAAACCTCCAAATACTGATTCCATTTAATTTGATCATCCTCTAGTTGTGTTAAATTAGTGCGGGGGGCGCGGCGGCATTTTATTACATGCCTTAACTATAGTATTATATTTTATATGCGGCCCGAGAAAATTTCTCTACACTCAATGTGGCCCAGAGAGGCCAAAAGGTTGGACACCCATGCTTTAGAGCAGGGCTCAAAATTTAAAGTCCTGAGCTACTAGCCAGGCCTTAAGGGTTACTCGCCACCAGTTGCCCCACCCAACTCCTACCCTGCCCCTAATTCCGCCCCTAAACACGCCCTCATAAATTATCTCATAAAATTACACTGTTAAATGTTTTTGCATTAATGCAGAAGTTACAAAAATAAATATTAATAACAACGTTTTCAGTGCCCATCAGTGCAGCCTAATCAGTGCCCATAAAGGGTCTGGAACCCCCAAATCACCCTCCTAGTACCCCCCCCCCCCAAATTTCACCTCCTAGAACAAATCCTACCCGTCAAATCCTCCCCCCATCAAAATTTTCCCCCAGCACAAAAAACCCCCATTATTCCTACTGACCCAACCCCCTACCAAATACCCCTTTTTAACAGCCCCAAGACTTCCTGTTCTGGCACAAATCCATCCCCCCACCCCATTCCAATAGTCTCTATAAGGACGATCCCCAAATCCCCACTCCTGGCACAAATCCTCACCCCCCCAGCACGAATCACTCCTCCTAGCACCCTCCCCCCCCAATTCCCCTGCTAGAAGAAATTTTATATTGTCACCTCTCAAATTCCACATCCCAGCACAACCCCCCTCCCCCCCCATATCGATCCCACTTACTTAAGTAATCATCTTCTCCCCACCCCTCCTAGTACAAATACTTTTTGGGGGATTGTCCCTGGGGGGGGGTTGGAATAAGAGAATTTGTAGCATGAGGGGTGGGGAGAAGATGATTACTTCTAGGTGGGATCAATATGGGAGGAGGGGTTGTGCTAAGAGGGGGGGACTGTGCTGAGATGGGGGGTTGTGCTAGGAGGGGGGGATTGTGCTGAGATGGGGGGTTGTGCTAGGAGGGGGGGGGACTGTGCTGAAATGGGGGGATTGTGCTGAGATGGGGGGGTTGTGCTAGGAGGGGGGGGCTGTGCTGAGATGGGGGGGTTGTGCTAGGAGGGGGGATTGTGCTAAGATGGGGGGTTGTGCTAGGAGGGGGAGGGACTGTGCTTAGATGGGGGGGTTGTGCTAGGAGGGGGGGGGATTGTGCTGAGATGGGGGGTTGTGCTAGGAGGGGGGGGACTGTGCTGAGATAAGGGGGTTTTGCTAGGAGGGGGGATTGTGCTGAGATGGGGGGGTTGTGCTAGGAGGGGGGGGATGTGCTGAGATAAGGGGGTTTTGCTAGGAGGGGGGAATTGTGCTGAGATGGGGGGGTTGTGCTAGGAGGGGGGGATTGTGCTGAGATGGGGGGGTTGTGCTAGGAGGGGGGGATTGTGCTGAGATGGGGGGGTTGTGCTAGGAGGGAGGGGGGGATTGTGCTGAGATGGGAATTTGGGAGGTGACAGGATAAGATTTGTACCCCAGTGTAGTTCTCCCTTTCCTCCAGCATGCAGACCTCAGATACAGCGCGGCACATCGCTCTGTGATCCTCCTCTTCATATGTCAGAGCAGAGGAGGAGCCTAAGAGAAGCCGATTCCTATTCCTAAAGCTTTGCACGGACAGCTGGCGGGAGAGATGCGGCTGCAGAAGCAGAAGGGGAAGAAGATTGCGGCTCAGGAATGACACTGGATGTCAGATGGGACTATACAGAGTTTGTTACCCGCCCCCTTTCCACATTGTTTGCTTTAACTCAGAGGACAGGGGATAACAAACTCTGTATAGTCCGGATCTGACGTCCAGTGTCATTCCTGAGCCGCAATCTTCTTCCCCTTCTGCAGCCGCATCTCTCCCGCCAGCTGTCCATGCAAAGCTTTAGGAATTAATTGTCTTCTCCTCCGCTCCACCTCCACTCTTTAAGGGGAGAAGAAGTCCCGATCTGATGTCTGCTATACTGACAGGAGTGTGAAGCCCGGCAAGAAGAGAGAGAGCACATCCCGCTCTCTCCTGTCACTAGTCACAGAAGCACTCCTGGCAGCGCCCCCTCCACCTCCATTACACAGACGCCCAGGGCAGCCATCCATCCCACCCTCCCTTGTACCGGCTCTGGGTGAGATGATCAGCTTGACCCCCTCCATCAGTACTGCTGGCCGGATAATGTCGGAGCGGCGGATCATCCCGCTGTAACAGCTTTAATTGTAATTGCCGGGTGCTCGCCGACATACACAGTCCCGCCTCCTAGCCGGCTTCTTTGATAGACGTCACACGTCCTGGTTGGCCAGGTGTTCTGTCTATCAAAGAAGCCGGGCTAGGAGACGGGACTGTGTATGTCGGCGAGCACCCGGCAATTACAATTAAAGCTGTTACAGCGGGATGATCCGCCGCTGACATTATCCAATTCTTCGGCTGGCTTTCCTCTCCTCTCTTCCCCTGACAGTAGCTCGCCCTACATAATTTTCCACTCGCAAAATGCGAGTAGGCGAGTGGAAAATTTGAGGGCTGCTTTAGAGCTTTTAACCTTTTAACAACAGGTATATCTCTATGCATGTGCCCAGTGCTAGTAAGAGATGTGATGTTAGGGAGCTAAGTAATATTTTGCTGGGTAAAGGCAGTGGATCCACTGCTCTCTTCGGGACCAATTTATTTGGATCTATTTTGATTGTGAATATGAATTTTAGGTGGAATCCTTTGAGTCTGTAGACACCAAGCTCCACCACCTCTCAGTCATTATAATTTCTTTACTCAATGTAAGTAGTGTTGCAATAACAATTCTTCTGTCCCTGTGCTGTTTCTACTAGGTACACAGAAAGAAATCTAAGAAGCACTTTACTGTTGGCTTGTGTTTAAACAAGTTGAATTGCTGGTTAGTGAGAGAGTTGCTGTCCCAGCCGGGAGGGAAAGGTTTACCTCATTTTCACACTTTTTGCTGAGCTCTTTCTCTCTCCCTGTGCTGTTAATAAAAGGGGGGAGGGCTCTGACCAAACAGTCTGCATGGGAAGAGACACAAACGAGACACAGCATGTAATCTCAAGCCACTTCACATAGCTTCTGCAGCTGCCAGAGACTCACCTGCCTCTAGGAACCTTCCACATGTAAGAGGATTGCTGGGACCTGCAGTCCACCCTGAAGAACACCAGCTTCAGGATACTGTCAATATGAACTCAAACAGTTATGGACTATTTTTTGAGCAGGTATGCTGGGGCAGCCGCAAGCCTGAGTTAAGGACTAGAGATATTAGGGAAAGACTGTGCACTTTGTTTTGGAATGTTATGCTGAGAGTTTCCACTAAAGATTTTGAAGCTTTGTCCTTGTCTGGTCTGAAGTTACTAAAGGAGTGTATGTAAGTAACATGCGCACATAGTCTACAGCTTGGGTCGTTTGAAGCACATTGAGTTATTAAGACAGCAGTACAAGAGTTAATGCGGTACAGAAAACAGCAAGCGGTTACTAAGAGTAACAAATGTTTAGCAAGCAGCCTGTCATAAAGTGTGTACCTACAAGAGATGGTACAACCTCCTGTAGTGAAGGAGTTGTTGTAGGCATTATCTTCCTTGATGGTCTATCTCCCATAACAACGGGAGCAAATCAGAGCTCAGAGGTACCCAGTCCCCAACTAGAAGCAAGGTAGCTGAGATACACTGGACAGGTGGAGTGGGCATCATCCTAAATGCAACAAGTGCCAGTAGTGGTGTACATTACCATGCAGAGAGTGAACTAGAGTTCAGTCATCTGTTCAAGTATGCATGGCGTGTGGCCATCTTTGAGTCAATGGTCCGCCTTAAGGTTGAGTTACCCCTGTCTCAGGGCATTGGTGAGCATGGCACAAGAAAATGTACCCAGTGTGCAAGGCACTGACCTGTAGCCCAGAAGAACCCATAGGCCTCCTATGTGATTCACACTTGGAGCCCAACAATGAGGATAAAATGGAAGAAGTGAAACCCGTCTACCCTACATGTGACTTCCCCATTAATTTGCAATCGTATGGAATAATCCTTTCGTTTTTAGAGAAAAAAAGAGGAGCATTCATGCACTGACACATGCACTGAAGTCTAAGATGCAGTGAAGGTCTTAGATGACCTCTTCTGTTGCACTTTCTGCAGAGAACCTTAATGGATAATAGACAAGACAACCTACCCATCCGTAGCTGTGATGTTGAGATAATCTTCTTCTGTTGTATGAGGCACAAACCTCACACAAGTCAATGTCTCAAATTCTTCCATTGCATTGATAATTGTTCTGAGCTCACTGGGACCTGGAAATAGAGGTAGAAATTCGGGTTTCTGTAAATAGAAATCTATAATAAATACTTAAATGCAAGAGGATGAAGAGATAACTCACTGAAGTCAGCATATATGCTGTAGGGAACAGGAACTGTACCATCAGCAAATTTCGGCCAAAGACAAGAAGTACAGTTTTTAGCGCTGCGTCCAGTTCTTATCCGTATATCGCCTCCATACATGGGCGTGTCAATATCTAAACATAAAAAAAGATGGTTACAGTTAGTACACTAAAAAAATGTATCCCATCCTAAAGCTGAACTCCAGGCAAACAGGTAAATACACAAATGAAATAATTATAAGACAGCTGTTTGACCTGCTAAAGGATTTGTATTAATGTCCACCCAGTCATGAGATTTACATGGCTCTGGCACAAAGCACAGTCCTGTTTGGCAGGAAACCTTACAGGTCTTCTCCCTTCGCAAGCCTGTGATTGGACAGAGCAAGAAAAAGCAGCAGGAGATGAACTCTGTCACTCTGCTCCTATCAACAAGCTTCCTACACTACAGCATTACGGATTGATCCCTTGTGCAGCTTCTGCTATATACCCCTAAAAACCAAGGAGAGTTGGGAATGCCAGATCTTACTAAATATTTCTTGTGGCAGAATTAGCACAATTAATAACTTTCTATCCACCATACATGAACCGCATTTGAATTTCAATTAGGCTTTCACAAACCACTCAATGTGGTTCACGTCCCAGGAGAGACCAAGAATAATGTGCCCAACCTTTTCCTTCTCCCTTGGTCTTTAGGACTGTCTTTTTACCAGATATAAAACTCAAATTCCCTTCTAACCCATTGACTCCTATCCTTTGTAACCCTGGTTTTGCCCTGGGCATTCAACTCACAGACTTAGCATGGTGGATCAAGAAAGGTCTCATGAGACTAGTTGATCTGTGCAACAAAAGTTGAGTCCTATCAAGACCACTCCTGCAAGAACAGTATTTCATACCCAACTCAGTTGTTTTTTGTTATAATCAATTGGATAATTTCCTGAAATCATTGGGTTCTCAGATAAATCTAACAACGATGATTCCCTTTAAAAACCGTAGCATGGACAGGATGACAAGTCACATTTCTACAACATACACTATATTAAAGTGGTTGTAAACCCTCACATATACCCAGTGACATCCTCCGTCATAAGTTTTAGATGTATATCTGCTGTGCTCCCCTTTCTACACCCTTTGAAAAGTGCAGATTGTGTTAAAAATCTGTCTTCATTATTCAGCAGTATTTAGGGGTGGGTGGAGAGATTGTATTTGCACTGTGTGCGAGCTGATTGGAGGAAAGGGACACCCCCCTCCCTCCACATAGGCAGAGGAACGAAGGAACATGCATAGCTATATTCTGAATAGACAAGCTCCCTGCTTATTTCCCTCTAAGCTCCCTCCCCGACATAAATGTTCAGCTTGTCAGAAGTGACTCATGCTGATAACAGAGGAACGAAGCACCAGAGAGAAATGGCACTTAGAGCTTAGGAAAGAGAAAAGTAAACACTAAAGATATATGTGCTTAGATCAAATTTCATTCATGGGGTTTACAGCCACTTTAAGCTTAGTTTTCTAAAAACTGTCCTGAATGGAAAAATGGAAACAGGTCCTGGGGGGAGATATGTAAGTGGTGGAATTACATAAACTATCCACTAGGACATCAGAGACATTAATAAATACTTTGATAATCAAAGCAAATTCTAAGGTGTTGTTAAGATGCTACACGGTCCCATCCCGATTAGCCATCTTCATACCCAACACTTTACCCAATTGCTTCCATGGATGTGGACAGAAAGGCAAAGCTTACTACATATGGTGGACTTGCCCAAAGGTTCAGAGATTCTGGATTAGAATATATAAATTCATGTACTCTGTCACCAAAATAATCCTTAGCAAGTTCCCTTCTAATGCACCGATAAACAAATTATTCAGGGAGATACCCAGATGCTCCAAGAGGTTGGTCTTTATTTTGTTAACAACTAGAATTACCACAGCAGATAATGGAAGACACTCTCTATCCTGTTTGGATTTGTAAAAGCCAAATTCTCTTGGATTATGATTATTGAAATCTTAAGTATCAAGTGACAGGATGGAAGCTTTCAGGGGAGTCTGGGACACATGGTTACAATATCTTTAAGGGGCACAGAAGGGTAAGTACAGAGCCGATCCTGGGCGGGTGTGCGGGGTGCACCGTGCCCATGCGCCGCGTGAGGGGGCGCACGCCGCACATAACCCTAAATCGCGGGAGTCTCTCCAGCCGCTACATCCTTTGTAGTTCCGGGCGGCACACAGACGGAGTGATATTAAATGCACTCCACCTGTGAGAGGAGGAGCCGTACAAAGGTGGTCAACCCCTTCCCTATCCCCCAACTTGGTCACCCCTAGATCCCATACCCATCCTCTTATTTGATCCTACCTACATCTATATACTGAATGAGTTCAATGCTTCCCAATTTCCATGTTTTAATTTTTTTCTCATTATTTGTCTTCCTTTTTGATTTTCTCTAACCATAAGTGCTGTGGCCTTGTGTAATTCTGGGCATGCTCCATAAAATGACCCCTAATGCTCAATTATGTTCAGCTGACCTAACTGCATAATATAAATGTGAAGACATGAAATATGCTAAACTTGGTAATGTTAATCCTCAGTTAAAATGTTTGGAAAAGATAAAGTTTGTATAGCTACAACTACAGTTAGGATATAGTAATGAATACAGAGCTACGTTAAATAGTGTTGTTGTATCTGCCTGGAGTTTAGCTTTTATTGTAGCTTCAGAACTAGAAATTGCAAAAGGAAGAATATACAGTTTCAATAGAGATCTAACAGGTGTCATTGCAAAAATAACAGTAGACAGGAAAAACTCATCAGTCTCTTCAGAAACAGGACACTGATTTACAAAATTTCTCAGTATTTTACGATCTTCCCTGTAGAACAACCAAACAATGACTAAGGGCTCTGCCATTCTCTGTACATGCTATTGGCTGGTCCATCAGTGCATGATGTTAAGCGTTTCACAATTTATGACTTTATTTAATATTATTACTTTACCCTTACAGGGTGGATTTTTGAATAATTACCTTTATTTGCTTGAATGATCTTGGTGAAGATCCCTTGAGGGACTTCATAGTCCTCACTCATTGTGGCTAAATGGACACATACAAAATACTCATTAGACATCATAACTAGAGGCAAGTTACCAAAAAAACAAATAATGAAAGTGACTTTTTATATAAATTTTGAATCCATTCTAAAATTGTAATTGTATGACAACTAAAAGCTTGAAGTAGAACTTTAGGCAAATCTTTTCTTTTTAATTTTGGATGGAGTAAGGGGGGGATATAACCCCTGTGAGATTTTTTTTTCGCCATGTGCGTCCCATTGCAAAGATTTTCCTTCACTTCCTGTCCCATAGCCAAACAGGAAGTGAAAGGAAATTCCTGCAAAATGAGAGAATTCCTTGGGGACCCCCAACTCACCAGAAATGTGTCCCCGTTGGAAGATTTCTCCTCAATTATTTTTCTGAGGACAACCCAAAGTTTGGAATTTTCTTCTATTTTCACTTTCAATGATAATGGTAAACAGGACAAACAGAGAGGGTGAATCTCCCTAACGGAGATACAGATAGCAATAAAACTGACAGGGGTTCTAATCCCTCTCCACTCTATACAAAACAAAAAAAAGAAAAAGTTTTGCTATTAGTTATACTTTAAGTCTACAAAGCTGTCAGCAGATTAGTGAAGGTGAGAATGTAAGCTTCGCCCTGATCTGTGACACTTCTGGTTGGGTGCCCTGTATGAACTTGTAGTCGGTTCCTGAATCTTCTTGAGTGTCATTGGCACCCTCACCCTCATCTGATCACAGGTTCCTGAAATCTCTTCCATTAAGTGAAAATGTCCAAATTGGGCCCTATTAGCCATTTTCCCTCCCCGGTGTCATGTGACTCGTTAGTGTTACAAGGTCTCAGATGTAAATGGGGAGCAGGTGTGTTAAATTCGGTGTTATCATTCTCACTTTTTCATACTGGTCACTGTAAGTTCAACATGGCACCTCATGGCAAAGAACTCTGAGGATCTGAAAAAAAGAATTGTTGCTCTACATAAAGATGGCCTAGGCTATAAGAAGATTGCCAAGACCCTGAAACTGAGCTGCAGCACGGTGTCCAATACCATACAGCGGTTTAACAGGACAGGTTCCACTCAGAACAGGCCTCACCATGGTCGACTAAAGAAGTTGAGTGCATGTGCTCAGCTTCATATCCAGAGGTTGTCTTTGGGAAATAGACGTATGAGTGCTGCCAGCATTGCTGCAGAGGTTAAAGGGTGGGGGGGGTCAGCCTGTCAGTGCTCCAAACATATGCATCAAATTGGTCTGCATGGTTATCATCCCAGAAGATAGCCTCTTCTAAAGATGATGCACAAGAAAGCCCGCAAACAGTTTGCTGAAGACAAGCAGACTAAGGACATGGATTACTGGAACCATGTCCTGTGGTCTGATGAGACCAAGATAAACTTCAGATGGTGTCAAGCGTGTGTGGCGGCAACCAGGTGAGGAGTACAAAGACAAGTGTGTCTTTCCTACAGTCAAGCATAGTGGTGGGAGTGTCATGGTCTGGGGCTGCATGGTGCTGTCGGCACTGGGGACCTACTGTTCATTGAGGGAACCATGAATGTCAACATGTACTGTGACATACTGAAGCAGAGCATGATCCCCTCCCTTTGGAGACTGGGCCGCAGGGCAGTATTCCAACATGATAATGACCCCATACACACCTCCAAGACGACCACTGCCTTGCTAAAGAAGCTGAGGCTAAATGTGATTGTTGACTGGCCAAGCATGTCTCCAGACCTAAACCCTATTGAGCATCTGTGGGGCATCCCCAAATGGAAGGTGGAGAAGCGCAAGGTCTCTAACATCCACCAACTCTGTGATGTCATCATGGAGGAGTGGAAGAGGATTCCAGTGGCAACCTGTAAAGCTCTGGTGAACTCCATACCCAAGAGGGTTAAGGCAGTGCTGGAAAGTAATGGTGAGCACACAAACTATTGACACTTTGGGCCCAATTTGGACATTGTCACTTAGGGGTGCACTTTTGTTGCCAGCGGTTTAGACATTTATGGCTGTGTGTTGAGTTATTGTCACTTTTGTGAGATACTGTATATATATATTTATATTTTTTTATTCATTTATTTATTTTTCTGCTTTACTTCTCTTATATTTTTCTTTTTCCACTTACTAGATCCCCTGAAGGCAGTGGTGACATATCCCTGCTCCCCCCTCCCCAACCTTCAGGGGAATCTCTTATCTAGACCATGAGATCTTGCCGTATTGTCATACTGTGCATACGCAAGATTAAGCACATGATCTTATGTGTCTCGTTTAGCACAACTGATGTACAAAATGACATTCATTTGCTGGGGAAAAAAGGCTTCTCCCTGAGATCTTGTGAAATTTCAGGTGCATTTTTCTTCTGCAGTGTTGTACGACGAATGTACAAGATGAGGAGCATGTAATGCGCTTCATGTAGTGTATGTGCAGTATCATGGATGGCGTGGGAACGGGGATCCAGGCAGGGCAAAAGAAAGTTAGTATGAAGAAAAAGTCAAGGATATAGGTAAGTATGATTGTTTACCCCCCCCCCCCCTCCCCATTGGTTATTTAGTTGTTGGCAGGTTTATAGAGTGTTTGGGGGGGGGGGGGTCCTCTTTCAGTCAGAACTTCTCAGATCTTTAAGTGTCACAATATAGTCTCAGTTTGTGTAGCTAGAATAGCTGCTAATATGCAGTGTAGCTGATTTCCTAAACCAAAAATACTAAATCCTTTATGTCTATGGCTGCACCAGATCAGCGGGACTCAGGTCTTTGTGGTTCATGCCACCATTATATCCCAACAACACATACTCTACATGGATTGCATGTAAATGCTTCTATCGGTTAAGGGGAGCAACAAACAAAATGACAGTTGGGGAGTGCAAAGTTGTCAGACTAAGGCCATGGGAGCAGTAAAAATAATTATTGTCCAATAAATTAAACAACTAATGAAATATAGATAAAGAAGTTGAGAACTTACCATCTTCGTTCATTCCAGGTATTAGGTTCTGAAAAAGAAATATTTTGTATCAATGTTTTATTGCAAAATAAATAAAATAATAGCAGATAACAAGTGAAGGTCTCCTCGGTCCTCTTCAATGGATGGACATCTTGGGTCCTATGGATGAAATTGCATCCTTATCTTTTTGTTAGCTGCACAGATAGTTCCCCTGTTAGATTTAAACCTTAATTTGAGGAAGTTTGCTAAAGCCCCCTTCATCTTTAACAATTGCCACAATTTTTTTTATCTTTTAGAAAATACTGTTTCGGTTTTCTGCATCTCAATGTTGATAACATTGTTTTCACCAGTGTAGCCTCTCTATAGCATTCACCAAAGGTCAGGGCAGCCATCAGAAAATTTGGGGCCCCTTACAATGCTTTAGGCCTGGGCCCCCCAGGCTTGACCACCATCATTCTCCAGGGCCTCACACCTCTGCCATCTCCTGACCCTGCTGGGTGGCTGGGCCCTTCAGGATGCCCGGGCCCCCTACATGTGTATGGGCTGTCCCCCCCTGATGGCAGCCCTGCCAAAGGTGCACGTAAAGATGACTACCCATGAGAGCAGGGACAAGGTGTTGACTTAACAAGAAGTGTTTGAAGAAAGAACTTCTTGACAGGTATTATTTTACTGAAAGCTGTCATTTATAATAGGATGGAAATTACTTTAGAACTCATAAATACAGTAATACTATAAATCATGGTAAAGCTTATATGTGATTTTAGTGAGTGAGCTTACATGTTCATTAACATGGGAAAAGTAGAAAAAAAACACTATTTACTCTAGATAAATAATTTTTTGAAAAAAAAAGACTAAATGTAGTTAAAATGCACCTAGTCCAAGTTCCTAAGTTTGTGTTTAAACTAGCTTCACAAAGCCCTCTCCATAGCAGCACTCACAGTTAAGCCTCATACACACGAGTCGAAATTCGGCCGGGAAATTTCGTCCGACGACCGATCTGCCGATTTTCAGCTTGTTAGTATGGTGCTTCCGACAACCGACTCCGACTTTTTGGCCGAAAAAATCCTGGTGTGCAGGCTATATAATTTTTGTCGACCATCAAAACACGTCCGATTTTCGTCTCATTAGTACAGATTGCGATGGGGAAAAATCTTATGAGCAAGACTAGGCATGCTCAGAGATGAAAGAACACAAAGAAAGCAAACCAACACATGACATCACTTCTGAATTAGAATTCTGTCGTGCGGGAAAATTCATGTGCAGTCTAGAGCACATTCCAACCAACAAACACCACTCTGGATAAAAGACGGACGACCGGTCGGCGGAAATTCGTTGCGTGTGTACGAGGCTTTAGGAAGCATTTTCATCCCACAGCAGTCAACCACATGGTCATACGTATCAGAATAAAAATCTGAACATTAAGGCCCTTCAATTCTCCAGAATTGAATATCAAAGTTAGCTATACTTGGCCAAACTGACATATTTGACTTCAAGCTTTGCTTTGGTCTGAATATAACCTTATATCTATAGGACTCTTTGTTAGTTTGCTTGTACTGTCTATTTTTTAAAATTATTTTTTTCTGTTTTTTTTTTTTCTTGCTTCTGTAATAGATACACCAAAGAAAAGTAGTGGAAATGTCTCAAACGTTAGGAGAAATCTCCTTTTGAAGAGCCTCTATCAGAGCAGGTGGCTTCATATAGTATGAAACTTTCACTCTTGTAGGCAGGTGCAAGTTCCCCCCCCATCCAGTAGGTGGCACTGTATCACTGTTCAGAAGGAATGGAATCTTAGAAGAAATTGTTCCCTCAGGGACTACCTAGTTGTCACAGAGGTTTCAGCTGTCTAATTGGACTCTGCAACTCTTGTAACCTTTGGCATTCATCTTGGTGCGGAACTCTATAAATCATGGCTCCCCCACCATTCAGGCTCAATTGGCGGGGTCGGGGATGGTAGGTGAGTGACAGGGACCCTGATTGTTAAGGAACATGAATAGTGCAGGGAGAAGTTGCTGTTCGAGTAGGGTCAGTTCAGGTACCCCGCCTGTGTAGAGTGGACATTCCCATATCCAGATCAGTGAAGTGGACACCCCTCATCAGTATAGACTGCTGTCTCAGTACTCTGCAAAGCACCACTCTTCCAGTGCAAGCTGTCCTCCAGTAAAGCAGCTTTAGGCCTGGTAATATTGTACAACCATTAACTGCAACTTGCAATACTGTGTTATACTGCTCTATTGCTTGAATATTAGTGCCTATAGCACCTGTCTCTAAATGTCATTAATTTCTAACCAAAATACAATATACAAGATCAAATACAACATCAAGGACTTTGTGTAATTTCTCATATTGGGTACCCCAGCCCCAGACCTTGTGTACACCCTCACTTTCAGTCTTATTGGCAATGACCATGTTGGAGGCCCCCTAGCATCTGGGTTGTTAAACCAGTTCCTGGACCCACAGAAGACCCCTCATGTATTATAACTTATCAGGGACAACAGGTTGAAGCCCCACACTAGACCCACCAGTTTCAAAAGACAGGCACATTGCAGTTTCCACTTCTTAGACTACAACCCTGGATAGGAGTATTCAGAACATGTCACTACAGAGTCTTGTAGATACCATGGTTACAGGTATGGTTATTTTAAGGTTGCCACTCATATTTAAGGCCAGTAAAACACAGGTGCCAAAATATCACAGCCGGTGCACTAGAAGAACCTTTCTGGTCACTGCCGCCATCTGACCCACTACAATCACCCGTCCCCACCCCTACTATCGGGGATTTTTTTCTCTGAAAATACAGTAGGTGCAGGAGCTTAACCATGATCCCCTAACCCTCCTCCTCCCCACAAACACCCTCCAAACTTCACTAAATAGTGGGCATGCTTAAATTTCACTAACAGTTAGAGAGTCTGGCATTAACTGCCAGGAATGCATTACGCACAGAGTGCAGATTTCAGGGGTGAGTTGCATATAGAGTGCAGAGTTTGGAGGTGTGCTGCATACAAAGTGCAGATTTTAGGGATGTGCTACATACAGATGCAGAGTTCAGGGTTGTAGTGCATACAGAGTGCAGAGTTCAGGGTTGTAGTGCATACAGAGTGCAGAGTTCAGGGATGTGCTTCTTGCAGACTGCAGAGTTTAGAGATGTGCTACATACAGATTGCAGAGTTTATGGATGTACTACATACAGAGTGCAGAGTTTAGAGATGTACTACATACAGAGTGCAGAGTTTAGGGACGTGCTGCATACAGAGTGCAGAGTTTAGGGACGTGCTGCATACAGAGTGCAGAGTTTAGGAATGTGCTGCATACAGAGTACAGATTTTAGGAATGTGCTGCATACAGAGTGCAGAGTTCAGGGGTGTGCTACACATAGAGTGCAGAGTTCAGCCTTCTTCCACAGCTGCCTACCTCTGCATCCCCATTCACATCTTACTTTCACCACTCTTCAGGTCTGACCTCTGCATGCAACCTCCCTTTCACTGCCCCCATCTTACACTAAACATTAAACAAGGCAATGGTTTATTTCTTCAACTGCCTTAATAAACACTTTTTTTGCAAACAAATTATAAGAACATGGTACAACATTCCATAGCACAATCTATATAAATTGTACAGTGGCATTCCAAATGATTAGTGATATAAAGCTCCAGAAACCAGTAAGCTTAACTTTAGAACCAGCAGTTTTTTTGCATTTTGCTCTCAGCAACAAGAATAAGGAGGGGGTATCATGTTATAATTTTTAATACTAAGCCATGGGCGCATCCTTAATTCCAGCTACAAGGGTTCCTCCAAGCTGCAAACAAACATCCAAAGACCACAGTTTTTAATGATCAAGTTGGTTGATAGCTTTAGTACCCACTTTACTTGCCAGCCACCACTTACACTGAACATTGGGAATCTTGGGTGTTTGTTTGGCACTCTCGTTGGACTGTATGTGAATGGATTCTAAACTCTAGGTTCTCTCCATTTGTAAGGGGTGTACCCATTTTGTGGAGTGCTGTCGAACTGGAGCCAGTCTGTCCAGTGACAATTTCAGTGACTCTTTGGAAATCTGTATCAAGCCCCAAGTTTTTCTTTGTGTTAGCCAAAAAACCCAACTGGGGTTCTAGCCCCTAAGTCCTCTATCCAAAACTAAAGGGGAAACAATTTAAGGCAAGTTACATTTCACTATTAGCTAATGTTAATACCTAGCTGGATGTCATGAGCCATGCTTTCATAGTTTTCACCTGCCCCCTTTTCTATTCATGTCAGCTCATCATCTCACCTGTATTTGTGCCGATAGAGGTAGACTGGTCACCAGCCCCGTAATACAGCCCAGAACCAGGAGGAAGACCTTTTCATTCATCTTGTTCAGAATTCTCCTTCACTATAATGTGAAATATCTTCTCTCTGAAGCTTGGTGTGACACTCATCCTCCAGATCCCCTTTTATACAGGTACCAGAGAAGATCTGACCAATCATAAGACAAGAAAGCAAATTTCAGGTATGACCTAGGTGGACGTGTGTGGAAAATAGAAATGTATAATTACGTCATGTGTGACGCTGTGGTTATTATTATTATTAAATAATTTCTTGGTGTCATGCTGTCCAACTTGTAATTGATTTTCATGGTTTTTTGTCAATTGTCTATAATGAGATTTTTTGGCAGGGTGTTACGCCTGTGCTAGGAGTATACAGTAGGTGAGGAAGTCTGAAGCTGGTGTTATAATACAAATTGTAATAGGCACACAGGCTGTGGCCCCTTATACACACATTCAAGTGTAGAGTGTGCAGTATAACAGTGTCTCCTATATTGCTTGTCAGCAGAGTAAAAATTAGTTCTCTAATTGGTGTCAGAGGGAATAAAAATAATGCATAGTTGCCTACTTTTGTAAAGAATTAGGAGTGACACCCTAATGGGATTAAAAAGAAAAACATGGTGTGCTAAGTGGACCCCTTGTCTTAAAGGAACTTAGAGGAATGCATCATCCATAGTGTTCTGCTCACCACATACTTGTAGATATGGTGACATGGTCAAAAAAGTGGCTGTTGCCTCACAATGTATGGCTTGTACAGTAGACAAATGCAGATAAAAATTTCCCAGTTCAATTTGCTAACCAGTTTGCTTACCAACCAAATTAACCTGTCTAACAGTTTGCGTCAAAACAGGAGTTTAGTTAGCACACATTTGCAAACGCATGTGTAAGCTGCAGGGCCACTCCACGGCACCCTGTATTACCTGCAGTCCTAACTTTTGTAAATTTATGAGAGTCTCCACAGTGGAAGCACATGCAATCTAATGGATAGAGAGGGGGCAGGTGAGCCTGGAGGTGGCCCAACCCTCCTAAATTTACAAGAGTTAAGACTGCAGGTAATTTAGGGTGCCGTGGAGTGGCCCTGCAGCTTACACATGCGTTTGCAAATGTGTGCTAACTAAGCCCCTGTTTTGACGCAAACTTAGATAGGTTAATTTGGTTGGTAAGCAAACTGGATAGCAAATTGACTGGAAAATGTTTATCTGTATTTGTCTCATGTGCGTTGCCCTTCCATGTGTTCTTTGCTATGAAGGCCAGTTATAGGTGGGGGGAGAGGCCATTTTTTTTGTTGTTCATGTATACTGGTTAGCGGACACACTAGATGCCTTTGCTGTTGTGCTATTGGCTGGGTGTCTATTGTGCCCCCAAGTACCTTTAGGAGGGTTGAGCCACCTCCAGGCGCCCCCTATCTATCCATTAACTTGCATGTGCTTCCACTGTGGAGACTCTCATAAATTTACAAGAGTAAGGACTGCAGGTAATTCAGGGTGCCGTGGAGTGGCCCTGCAGCTTACACATGCGTTTGCAAATGTGTGCTAACTAAGCCCCTGTTTTGACGCAAACTTAGATAGGTTAATTTGGTTGGTAAGCAAACTGGATAGCAAATTGACTGGAAAATTTTTATCTGTATTTGTCTCATGTGCGTTGCCCTTCCATGTGTTCTTTGCTATGAAGGCCAGTTATAGGTGGGGGCAGAGGCCATTTTTTTTGTTGTTCATGTATACTGGTTAGCCGGACACACTAGATGCCTTTGCTGTTGTGCTATTGGCTGGGTGTCTATTGTGCCCCCAAGTACCTTTAGGAGGGTTGAGCCACCTCCAGGCGCCCCCTATCTATCCATTAACTTGCATGTGCTTCCACTGTGGAGACTCTCATAAATTTACAAGAGTAAGGACTGCAGGTAATTCAGGGTGCCGTGGAGTGGCCCTGCAGCTTTCACATGCGTTTTTGCAAATGTGTGCTAACTAAACCCCTGTTTTGACGCAAACTGTTAGACAGGTTAATTTGGTTGGTAAGCAAACTGGTTAGCAAATTGACTGGGAAATTTTTATCTGTATTTGTCTCATGTGCGTTGCCCTTCCATGTGTTCTTTGCTATGAAGGCCAGTTATAGGTGGGGGCAGAGGCCATTTTTTTTGTTTTATGGCTTGTACAGTGCCATGTTTCTTGTTATAGTTTAGGTAAAATAGCGCCTGGAGGTACACATACAGGATTGTGGGAGTAAAATAAGCCCCATTGTTGCTGTCAGTGGCAGTGATAGTTACCCTCAGCACTGGTGCCAGAAATAACCCCCAGCATGAGTTAGAACCAGCAATGACAAGCCACAGCAGGTGTCAGAGCGGGGAATAACCTCCTGCAAGTGCCAGGGAAAGCAATAACCCCCAGCACAATATATCCCCATATCTGGAATTTCTGTTAGCCAGATGGCTTAGAGACCTGTGTGTAAGCATATATTTTCAGCACAGAGTGGTGCCTAGGAATGAGTTTGTGTGCAGGAGTTCTCCTGTATGTGCATGTACTTCACAGTTTGTGCTCAGATATGTGTACATGCCCAGAGTCAGTATTGGTGCCAGATGGTGTATTTAAGAGATGTTCTTAAATATAGTATTAGTATCACCTGACTGGTCTTCAGATTGTTCTTTGTGTCCTGACCTGTGGCCTGCATAGGCTTCCTTACCTGGTCCTCTCCTAAACTAATGTTGGCTCTGTACGGCTGCTTACTAGTTCCTGATTTGGATTGTGATTCCGCATTGTGCGGCCCACTCAGTGCTGACCTTGGCTTGTTCTGTGACTCCAATATTGCCTCTGATTATCACCTAGTGCAGTGATGGCGAACCTTGGCACCCCAGTTGTTTTGGAACTACATTTCCCATGATGCTCAATTAGACTGTAGAATGCATGAGCATCATGGGGCATGTAGTTCCAAAACATCTGGGGTGCCAAGGTTCGCCATCACTGACCTAGTGTCTGCTCTGGAATACTCCAAGAATCAGCTACATTCTTCTATGTTTACTTCTGTCGCCTGCCTTCTGGGATCACTGGTGGACTCTGCCATTCTGAACCTAATCAGAATTCACCTTCTACTTCTATAATATATATGTGATTCTGCACTTATGTCTTCTGGGGGAGCTCTGTGGGTGCCGATCATTGGGCAGAGACTCAGAACGGAGCTCTACCTATGTAAACAAGGTTGGTCTCCGTTCTGACAGGGGGAAGAGATGGCGTTTGTGTCCCTGCAAAGCAAGGAAAAAACAAACTTTTCCCCTAGTAAAAGAAGCACACACAGTACACAAAAACATTGACTAGGCACAGAAGTAACCCTTTCATCACCCCTGATGTTTAACCCCTTCCCAGCCAGTGTCATTAGTACAGTGACAGCGCATATTTTTAGCACTGATCACTGTATTAGTGTCACTGGTTCCCCAAAGCGTCAAAAGTGTCAGCTAGGGTCTGATTGTCCGCTGCAATATCACAATATTGCCACCAATACTTGCATAAAAAATATAAATAAATAAAAATTCCATAAATATATACCATAGTTTGTAGGCGCTATAACGATCACGTAAACCAATCAATATACGCTTACTGGGAATTTTTTTTGCCAAAAACATGTAGCATAATACCTATTGGCCTAAATTTATGAAGAAGTTTGATTTTTTTTACAAAATTTATTGGATATGTTTTATCCAATACATTTTTTATCCAATACTTTTTATGTGTTTACTGACAGTCAGTAACACGCCTTGGCTCTGAGGAAGAGGGTTCTCCCTCGAAACGCGTCAGCCCAGCCAGACATTTGCGAACACCAACACGTCATCCAATACAGGGGCTGCTTGGCCATTTTGGAGATGACCGGTTCCATTGTGTTCTATGTGCGCAATCATCATTTGTTTGTGAGTACAATGTATGTTGTCTTCGGATTTTAATAAACCTTTTTTGTGGGACACAGGTATCCAACACTTCCAGAAGTGTCCAAAGCTGAAGAATTTGTCAGAAGCTATGGCAATTAAGTAATTAAAGTAATCCTGTGGAGAGAGCTGACATAATTCTGGAAATCTGCAAGATGTAAACAGCATTGCACAAAAATCCAGGACTTGAAGGACCTTACACACCATGGAACTCTTCTAATTCAATGGATTTTGGATAACCATTTGACACGTTTCGGGAGTCAAGCCCCCATTCTTGTCACACTGCAGTCCCTGAGTATTGTTCTGTTCTTTGGCTCAGTAGATCGATACAGCACAGTGTTGTGCAAAATATCAGTGTATCAAAAAATAGACAGCACCATAGCTATCTTAGTGGGTAATGAGAAAAGCTGTAATCACTAAAACCGTAAAGGTGTACAATGGTAAAGTGCAACATATAGGTGCAACACAATCAATTAATGACAAAATATAAATAGATAATAAAAATCCAAATGATGTTAAATCATCATAGTGATAGCAAAAAATGTCTTCTATAAAAGTCCCATTCATAGAATTCCACCGTAGTGCAAATATAGTGACAATAAATGATTGTATCCAACATGTTTGGTGCCCACCACCTTCAGGCACAATTCCTACTTACCTCCAATATTTGACCCCAGCACAGAGTCAAATCCGCCTTAGTGTCCTCCACTTAGGATATTGGATGATACTGGAGCATTCCCTCTGGTAGCACCCCTGAATCTCAGTCCTCCATGAAACAGAAATGGAGAAACCATAGTGCTCTTTGCTACAAATGTATTTATTAAAACAAAATGTGGAATAAAAACACTGACAAAGGTATAAGTAAAAAACGCATGTCATCAGCTCACCACACTGATACAAATTAGTAAAACGACGTCAATGGCAATGCCTCATCCCACCCGTACGCGTTACGCCCACTTCATAAGCTTCTTAAGCAGGTGTACAATGTTAGCAAGAAAATTGTGTCAGCGCTATAATTAATATAAACATACCCAAAAATATATATGAACCCAGAATTTACCTACTCAGACCTCAAAAATCATCAATGGGCGGAGCTTCATTGAGTGATGTCACCCCGCACAAGTCCATTCGCTCACCGTCGTGGCTGGAGTCGGCAGTGCTTACCAAAACACGCTGTCATTCCTAGTATTGGGCATGACACTATTAGATGTACAGTAGGTGTGATTCTGTTTTATTAAATAAATGGTAAAATATTTTATGCTATGTGGTGCTTGTCTTTCTTACATGAAGGGGGGGGGGGGTCTGAGGCACTGCTGTAACCCCTGATATGCTGGAAAAGTGCATTACCCTGGTGTGAAATGACTGATTATATCAGCATTTTATTTATAAGTGATCCATTATGTTGACAAATGTGCTTCTGGAAGAATGATCAAACATTCCCATAGACACACTCCTAAACCTTGTGGACAGCCTTCCCAGAAGAGGTGAAGCTGTTATAGCTGAAACAGGTGGGCCAACTCAATATTGAACCCTACTGACTAAGACTGGGATGCTATTAAAGTTCATGTGCGTGTAAAGGCAGGCGCCCCAATACTTTTGACAATATAGTGTATATTTTGGTGTACTTTTCAATAATTATTTATAGCGCAGTGACAATTTTCTTGCTAAGAGTGGTGACCAAGTCCAGTGTTCCTCCACACTGACAGTCATTCAGTTTACTAGACAAAAGATGAGGTACCTGCATTCATTTTTTGTTCACATTTTTTCCCTTTATTTCCACCTGATAATCTTGAGAATAGCAGACTTCCTGTCCTAGGGCAGTGTTTCTCAACCTTTTTTCAGTCAAGGCACCCTTTAAAAATTATGGACAATCTCGAGGCACCCTTTAAAAATTATGGACAATCTCAAAGCACCCTTTAAAAATTATGGACAATCTCGAGGCACCCTTTAAAAATTATGGACAGTCTTGAGGCACCCTTAAAAAATTATGGACAGTCTTGAGGCACCCCTATTCTAATAGTTTTACATAACGCAGCAAGTAGGACACCCGCCATTAGAGCTGATTTATTCTTCCAAAGCAAATACACATTTACAAACTGGTTCTATGTTTTTCTTCTTCTTCTTGACTCGGTGTAT
This sequence comes from Pelophylax lessonae, assembly GCF_965119305.1. Classification (NCBI taxonomy): domain Eukaryota; kingdom Metazoa; phylum Chordata; class Amphibia; order Anura; family Ranidae; genus Pelophylax; species Pelophylax lessonae. The sequence goes on from NC_138780.1 coordinate 28,905,043, forward strand.
TTAATAGGCAGCCTTCATCCACACGCCAGCTTGTATACAATTTTTGGGCAATTTTTAGGCATTTTGCCAAGGCACACCTGAAGAAACCCCAAGGCACCCCAGGGTGCCTTGGCACCTTGGTTGAAAAACGCTGTCCTAGGGTGACGACATTCATCATTCCACTGTATCTATGGAGGGAGCCACTAGGCTGGACTTTTAGTACATTTGCCCTTGTTCATCTATATTACAGTTGAGGTGATGGAATAAGTAGTTTACATAAGAAAGATCAGACGCTTCAAGAAAGACAAGGACATTATATTTCTGACAAGATCAATAGGTATTTATTGTACTTACTTGTTCTTTAGCCTGTAAAATTAAAAAAAATGCAGCCACCACATCTAAAGACTGATGAGCTGCAATGTATACCATTTCTGTTCTTGGGTTCAGTTATGCTTATTTTACAATTTAGGCATTTGCTGTAAGGGTTTGTAGGAACTCCTATAGTATACTTCAGCTTGATCTGTTTTAAATCAGCTGATAAATTCACTATAATATAAAAATACAAAATCTAAATGCCAAGGCCAATATTAGACGCTTTAATTCCAATACATATTTTTTGTTGCATGGAGCTTAGAAAAGTTTGGTTCAAGAAATCTAAATTTGTGAGTTTGACAGACTTTTGATCCTGCAGAAAATGCTAATAACACTATGGAAAGTTGTCTTCTATGTTTGTACATTTTTACATTGTTTTTATCGGGAAATAAATCTGAATCAGACTTTAAAAACAAGAGTCTGACCTTATTTACATACAGCTGCATTTCTTGAAAGATCAACTCTCTAGCAATAAAATCAAAATCATTAACCAGAAGACAGAGACTTTGTTTGATTTCTTTCCCGTTGTCTTGGATCCACTATTGCAGTCTTTCTTTGCCATAAAAAGGGGTAGATACCTTCATGAAAGTCTTTCTTCGGCTTCTGAAAAGACCAGTCTCCAAAAGCCAAAAATATCTATATTTACAAATTTGCAGTCATTCACAGTGAAAATTCATCTACAATCAGTTTGTATTGTACCCGGCTTAAGTACTAAAATGATACAAGTCATTGTAAACAACAAAAAAAAAGACTTCACAGATTGCCGAGGTCATGCCAGCAGAGAAGGAGATCCCAAAATTCCACTGTAAGCATCAAACTTGATGTCCCAGTTGGTGCAAGTAGCAATTGTTGTCACCAAAAGTTTCTTCAAACCTTCATCGCGTTTTACGCTTTGCTCCCGGAGACGGGGGATATTGCCGGACTGGTGGCATGTCATAATGGCTGGGAATGTGACTGTTTTTAGGCGAGTCGTAATGGTTGGTTTGGAGACTATTCCGGGGGGAACTGGTGGAAGCTGCTGCCGCACCTCTCAGGAAGCTGTCTGGAGTATGAAAGAAAATGTGTTATTTCGTTTTATACTTTCACATTAACTGTTCATTTTATTCTTGCAGCCTATGAAATGCCAGTGGACATACAATTTTAAATCAGCTTGATGACTGAGACGCAAAGAAAGGGGTTAGCCCAGGGAGCAAAGTTAGTTTCAAAGACTTACAGTAAATTTCTATGGCGGTTAAAGTTCTAATTTTGGAATCAGTGCTTTATATCCACACTGTATGCACATGATATCAAGTTTATAACCTGCAATAAAACTGAACTCCAGACAGATATACAAATCAATTAAGCTTTGTGTACAATTTCATCTGCATATGATAATGCAATCAGGCAACCCCTGACCTGTGTGTGGTAATCTGATCAGGAGGGGGAGGTCCATGCTGTATATAAATTCTGAGTGACTGTTCAATAAAGAGGAGATTCCAGTACAAGCTAAGTTGTCGGCTAGCTTTGTATGGGGGCGGCTGGGAAAATCTGGTATCTATGTTCACGACTGGGAGGAAGCCGTATAATGACGGACGTCCACAAGCACAGTGTGGGTTGAGGTTTCCGTTACACTCTGCACCCATTAACCACTTGACCACCCAAAGGTTTTACTCACTTTATGACCAGACCATTTTTTTTGCTATGAAGCACTGAACTAGTTTAACTGCCAATTGCTCAGTCATGCAGCGCAGTACCCAAATGAAAGGTATCATTATTTTCACACAAATAGAATTTTCTTTTGGAGGTATTTGATCACCACTGGTTTTTACATTTTTTTATTATATAAATAAAAAAAGACAGAAAGTTTTGAAGAAAAAAATGATAATTTCCACTTTCTGTTGTAAAACATATCCAATAAAATCGCATTTCTTCATAAATGTAGCTCAAATGTATTCTGTTACAGGTCTTTGGTAAAAAAAAAGAAAACTGTGTTTTTTGGGGACAATCTGTTGGGGACACTAGTATAGTTCTGATCGTGATCAAGATAAGACACTGATCCGTACAGAGACTGTACTAGTAATGGCGGTGATCAGTAACTTATAGTGTGACTGTGATAGTGGGGCAGGCAATCTGGCACCAACTGACACTGGCTGAGAGGGACACTAATTGGTTGGCACTGATGTTACTAGTGACACTACTACAGTGATAATTCTGTACGCTGTCACTGTGCTAATGACACTGGCTGGGTGACAGGGCAATCAAGGGGTTAAAGTGGTTCTAAAGGCAGAAGGTTTTTTTTTTATCTTAATGCATTCTATGCAATAAGATAAAAAACCTTTTGTTTACAGCAGCCCCCCCCCCCATCTCCCCTAATACTTACCTGAGCCCCATCTCAAATCAGCGATAATGCACAGGAGTCTCAGCCAATGAGATAGGAGAGTCCTGGACAGCTGAGACAGCAGCGGGCACCTGTCAATTAAAATCAGTGATCCAATGAGGAGGGAGGGGGCGGGGCAGAGCCGAGCCATGGCTCCATGTCTGAATGGACACACAGAGAAGCAGCTTGGCTCGGGTGCCCCCATTGGAAGCTGCTTGCTGTGGGAACACTTGGCAGGAGGGAGAGGCTAGGAGCGCCAGCGAGGGATCTGGGCTGCTCTGTGCAAAACCACTGCACAGAGCAGGTAAGTATAACATGTTTGTTATTTTTAAATAATAAAAAAAAATACTTTAATATCACTTTAAATGTAGCTAACACATGTATGTAAAAGCGCTTTTCCACTGCATGGAACCGTACCGGTTCGGCACGCTTTTGTGCTTTTCCACTGCTGGTACCGCATGGTATAGGGTCGGAACCGTTCGGTACGGTACGGTATAGGTTTGCTTTTCCACTGCATGGAACCGAACGGTACGGTACGGTACGGCTCTGAAAAAACAGTACCTACTCGATTGTGGTTCCAACAGGTACCAAACTGGTACCATATCCCACAATCCTTTGCATGCAGTCACTACTAGCCACTGATTGGTCAGAGAATCCCACCCACCCCGTTGTTATCCCACCCACTTAACTTTAGTACTACTTTAGTGGAAAAGCAAACCTATACCGTACCGTACCGAACCGTTCCGACACTATACCATGCGGTACCAGCAGTGGAAAAGCAAACCGGGCCAAGCAGGGCTGAGTAGAGCCGAGCCGGTACGAGCCGGTACTTGCAGTGGAAAAGTGCCATAAGTGTATATGTGCTGCTTGTACTCACACAGACTCTGACTGGCTTCTTTTACTGAACGAAAACTGCTCAGGGAGGAAGAAACCAGCCAAAACCTATGTGTTCTGTTTACAAACACACAGAGGTCTGTGCTGTGATTGACCACCCACAGCTAATCAGCAGGTATACAGCCCAAATCCTTGGCTATAACCTGCTGACAGACTTGTGCTGTGGCCAATCAAAGCCCAGATCAGGGAGGGGCATGTGCAACGTGCCTGAATACCAGGGAGTAAGTTGTGATGTACCTTTACGTTGCTAAGCTTGGAGCTGCGGCCCACCCTCAGTAAATGTACTGTATGTGCAGGCGACAAGCGGTTAATACATTTTTTTTTTTATGCAAGTCGTGTAAAGTACACCAATCTGACCTGGTATTAGCTTCTTGCAGAGCTCAAAGAGGCAAAGTGGCATTATGAGCCAATCAATTGGGTTTCAGTAGTCATATCCTAACAAGGAGCATGCTGATAGCAGGACAGAGTAGAATAAAAGAAAGAAAAGCTAACCGGTCTGCTGCTTCTCCTTTCTTAGTTATTTGTAGCAGCTTTACCATCCAGCCCTGGGAAATTTAAAAATTATCAATTGAAGTGAGGCTGCACCAGCACTGAAGGGATTAATTGCTTGTTTAGGTCTTGGGGACAAAGAAAAGAAGACCTTCTTACCTGATCCTCCGCACTGCTAGACTAGTCCTAGGGTGGGTGCAGCCCCACTGCAAGGGATGATTTTTATGTTTCCTGGGATGTTAAATATTACAGACCTCAAATAGGCCCTAGATCAACTGAGCCCTTCTTAGACTCTTACCTTGGTCTTGGGAATCCACCTGGTACATGGCATCTTCATCAAATAGTCCAATTTCTGCATATGACATTTCTCTGTGCACTGGGGACTTCATCTCCATGTAATTTCCCTCTGAGGTCCTAGGCATCAGCATGGGGAGATCTTTAATGGTCGCATATGGGTTCTCACTGTTCAGGGAGCTGTTACTTAAGCTGAGAGCAGAATCTTTCACATAATCTATAGAAGAAAAAAAGATTGTATTAGTCTAAGCTGGCTTTTCTAACCAGGGTTCTGTGGAAAGGTTGTGCTGAAAGTTGCTAGGGGTTCCTTGACCAATGATCAATTTCTACATCTCAGATACAAACCCTACTAACACCTATCTGTAAGAGGAACCTAAAACCACCTAAAGTGGTTGTAAAGTGTAAAGGTTTTTCACCTTAAAGGAAAATTTCAGGCAAAAACCTAACGAACGCTAAACCTGCTCTGTGCCACATTCTAAACCTAATCTATTTAACTTTGTAAAGCAAAAATCACTGTACTTACCTATTCTTCAGCCAATTCGGTCCGGTTCCACACTAAGCTGTCAGCGGCGGCTTCATCGTGGAGGCGGGTGCAGGAGAGTCACTTGACAACGGAAGCCCCATAGTAAGTCTATGGGTGACCGTCACTTCCCATTCATTTCACAGCCGTTGTCTGTCCTCTATTGCACAGAGCTTCCGCCGCTGGAGACCGGGCCGGATTGGGTGCAGAAAAGGTAAGTACAGTGATTTTTGCATTACATGGTTAGATAGATTAGGTTTAGAATGTGGCACAGAGTAGGTTTAGCTTTGGTTAGGTTTTGCCTGGACTTACCCATTAATACATTCTGTGCATTAAGCTAAAAAAAAAACCTTCTGTGCTGCTGCCCCCCAGACACCCCCTCCTTTTCTTACCTGAGAGCGATCCGAGCCGGCGATGTGCACAAGCGCAGCAGGTCCAGCCGCTGTCGCTGTCCTCATTGGACAGATTGATAGCCATTGGCTCTCAATGCTGTCAATCAAAAGCTGTGACACGGGAGCGGGGGGGGGGCTAGCCATGCGGGTGCCCTCATGAAAGTGGCACCCGATGAAGAGGAGGGGCCAGAGGCGCTGGCGGGACATCCCAGAAGAAGAGGATCGGGGCTGTTCTGTGCAAAACGATTGCACGGAATAGGTAAGTATAGGCATGTTTGTTATTTTTATTAAAAAATAAAAAATAAATCATAGCTTTACAGCCCCTTTAAAAAGGAGCATTCCTCTCAATGACCACTAATGGAGGAGAACCCTTCTCTTACTAACCACCATTTTAAAGGGGTCCTTCTCCCACTGGTCACCAAGGTAAGTGTCCATTCTTCACTGGCCACCCAAAAGGGGGCAATTCACCTACCTCCAATGCTTAGTTGGCCATATACTGCTTGACTTTCGGCAGATTCCTATTGGCTTTGCCTAAATTTGAGCAGTGTATGTCGCTTACGAGACAACAATCAACATTTGTCTAAAGGGCCTACCAGAAAATTGTTGGCAGAACAGCACCTGCATCCAATCAGTTACAGGCACTCTAAGACAGTGCTGGCTGCACTCCAATTGTCGCTGTACTCCAATTAGTTACAGGCACTGTAAGACAGTGCTTACAGGGGGTTGACAGTTTTTGTGACATCTCTTCCCCTGTGTATGTGTCTCCTATGTAAGATCAGCCTTGTGGTCTGTGACTTGGAGTGGTTGTGTAAGGATCGGTATCAAGATGTGATCTGTTACTGTATGTAGATGACCAACCCTTCAGTAGGATCCGATTTCGGATCCCACGTGTATGGACTGATCTAAAGAATGAGACTTTGCATTAAAGTGGAGCTCCAACCAAAGGGGAAGTTTCACTTTAAGCCCCCCCCCCCCACTCCTCTCCACTAAATGGCACTTTTTTGTGGGGGTGGTGGGGTGAGTGGGTACCTGGTATTGACAGTTCCCCCCTCCTCCTCCGTCCCTGAAGTTTCCTGGGATGCATCACAAGTCCCAGAAGACTGCGAGACCATTCACAATAGGCAGCATGGCTTGTGCATGCACAGTGGGCACCCGGCTGTAAAGCCGCAAGCTGTCACAGCCGGGTGCCCACAGTTAAGATGCCAGTGCCGGGGATAGTGTAACAAGGGAAGGAATGGCTTGGGTGAGCACAGTGCTGGATCCTGGGACAGGTGAGTTGCATGTTTATTAAAAGCCAGCAGCTGCAGTTTTTGTAGCTGCTGACTTTTATTACCCACTTAAGCCCCGGAGGATTTGGCTGCTCAAAGACCGGAGCCTGTTTTGCAATTCGGCACTGCGTGAATTTAACGGACAATATTCGCGGTTGTGCGACCCTGTACCCAAATGAAATTGACGTCCTTTTTTTTCCCACAAAAAGAGCTTTCTTTTGGTGGTATTTGATCAGCTGTGCGATTTTTACTTTTTGCACTATAAACAAAAAAAGAGCGAAAATTTTGAAAAATAACAATATTTTTCACATTTTTTTATATGAAACTCCCCCCCCCAAAAAATGTAAAAATCAAAATTTTTTAACATTTTAGGCCAATTTGTTTTCTGCTACATATTTTGGTTAAAAAAATTGCAATAAGCGATTGATTGGTTTGCGCAAAAGTTATTGCGTTTACTAACTAAGGAAAAGATTTATGTCATTTTTATTGGTTTTTTTTTTTAACGAGTAATGGTGGTGATCTGCGATTTTTTTTGCGGGACTGCGACATTGCGGCGGACAGATCGGACCCTTGACTGACATTTTTGACACTTTTGGGGGTACCAGTGACATTACTACAGTGATCAGTGCTATACATATGCACTGCTACTGTAAAAATGACACTGGCAGGGAAGGGGTTAACTTTATTAGAGATGCAGGGGTTAAATGTGTCCCTAGGGGCGTGCTTCTAACTGTAAAGGGGTGTTGCTTTTCATGTAACCACAGAGACATACGATCCTACATGGCAGGATCGTATGATCTCTGCAGTTACACCAGGGAGTATGGCAGGCGGCTTTGTTTACATAAGCGGGAGATCGCGAGTGACCGGCAGACATCGGTGCCGCCGGTCACTCGCGCTGGAATGTCCGTGAATAAGCAGGGGCGGGAACGCGCCTCCAGCGACGCGCGCTCGCCCCCTAGAGGCTCCTCAGTGAGCGACGTAGCCCTATGTTGGTTTGCCCAGGAGAGCCAGACTGCCGCAGTAAATAGTCGTGCAGCGGTCGGCAAGTGGTTAAACACAAAATTGACTGGAGCGCCTCTTTAAAAAAATATATGGGCAGCACCACAGGAGGGGGCAGAGCGCAGCCAGTCACACTACAACCAAATCTTTTGTATAGCTAGGAAAATACTATCTTATGTTAAAGATGTCAAGTTATTGAGTGCAAGCAATCTATGCAGTAAACACAGCTGTAAAGGAAGATAATTTGCCTGGTTTTATTTTTTATGGAAATAGTTTATATTAATATTTATTAAGTATATTACTGCTGGGTGTATTCAGGAAGTATTCATAAGAACTGGGAGTTGGCCATTTTTACCCTTCGGGTTAAGAAGAAGTGTAACTGTGCAGTAAGAAGTAAGAACCCTTGAGGTTACGAGTACAGTGTGAGAGAAACTAGAATCAGAAGAGAGCAAACATAGATCTACTGTATACTAGGAAAAAAAATGTTAATTAAAAAAAAAACAAAGAAAAAACAAAAACATGCAAACATTTTTTAAAAAAGGAGCAGACTTGATGGACCACTTGGTCCCTTTTCTGCCATCACTTTTTTATGTAAAGAATAGCAGCCAGCTAAGAGTGAAAGCTGGTGGTAAATGAAAGGGGCCCTGGTAGCGAGGGAACAGGAGGTACCCCGTGTTACCCTCCTAGTGGCTGGGCTTTATATTGGAGTCCGCTGTGGTTCAGGGACTGCCCAAGGACCGATGCTGAAGTCACAGAATGCAAGGCCTTGCGGAGTAAAATACGGGGGTTTCCCTGTGTGCCTACAGGAGAAACATATACAAAAGGTGATGATGTGAGACAAGCTGGTGGAGTTGAGTCCATACTCAGTATTACTTTTTTCAAAATGCTACGGAGTCCATTGACAGGTCGGGTAAGAACAGGCCTAGCTGCTGGCTGAAGAAAAGATACAGTCATGTTGTAAGTGTATGTGGGGCTCAGGCAGGGCCAGATTAACGTAGGGGCTATTGGAGCTGCAGCTCCAGGCCCCTACCTTAATATAGGCCCCGGGTTGGCCATATTCACTGTTGCCGCTCTTCTGTCACTTGTAAACACAGAAGTCTGGCTTCTATGCTCGCTTCCCCAGGCAGCTCCCTCAGAACCTCCCCACACAGCGCGAAGGCCGGACAAGGAGGGACAGTTGCCGATGCATGGATGTGTTTATGGGCTTCAGAGACAGCATCCCATGTTGAATTAGGCATGCATGGCTGCACCCTTCCTCCTCTGGGTGCATGCCAAGGCACGGCCCTTAAGGCCCTTCAAAATCCTCAGCACCAAGCCCATGATGCTCTTAATCCGGCCCTGGGCTCAGGGTGGTGTCAAGTGGTCCCTAGCCTGAAAGCATTAATGCCCACACAAAGACAACTACAGTGCCTTAAAAAGGTATTTATACCCCTTGAAATGTTATATATTGTAATTTGTTATAACCAAAAATGTAAATGTATTTTATTGGGATTTTATGTGATAGACCAACACAAAGTGACACATAATTGTCAAGTGGAAGAAAATTATAAATGGTTTTCAAAATGTTTTACAGATAAATATCTGGAAAGTGTGGCGTGCATTTGTATTTAGCCCCCTTTACTCTGATACCCCTAAATAAAATCTAATGGAACCAATTGCCTTCCGAAGTCACCTAATTCGAAAAAATAGTCCACCTGTTTGTAATTTAATCTCAGTATAAATAGAGCTGTTCTGTGAAGCCCTCAGAGGTTTGTTAGAGAACCTAAGTGAACAAACAGCTTTATGAAGGCCAAGGAAAGCACCAGACAGATCAGGGATGAAATTGTGGAGGAGTTTAAAGCAGGGTTAGGTTATAAAAAATAGCCCAAGCTTTGAACATCTCACAGAGCATTGTTTAGTCCATCATCTGCAAATGGAAAGAATATGGCACAACAGCAAACGTACCATGGATGGCCGTCCACTTAAACTTACAGGATGGGCAAGGAGAGCATTAATCAGAAACAGCCAGGAGGCCCATGGGAACTCTGGAGGAGCTGCAGAGATCCACAGCTCAGGAGGGAGAATCTGTCCACAGGACAATTATTAGTTGTGCACTCCACAAATCTGCCCTTTATGGAAGAGTGGCAAGAAGAAAGACATTGCTGAAAGAAAGCCATAAGAAGTCCCGTTTGCAGTTTTGGAGAAGCCATGTGGGGGACACAGCAAACAAGTGGAAGAAGATGCTCTGGTCAAATTAAACCAAAATTGAACTTTTTGGCCTAAAAGTAAAACACTATGTGTGGCGGAAAACTAACGCAGCACATCACGCTGAATACACCATCCCCACCGTAAAATATGGTGGTGGCAGCATCATGTTGTGGGAAAGCTTTTCTTCAGTAGGGACAGGGAAGCTGGTCAGAGTTGATGGGAAGATGAATGGAGCCAAATACAGGGCAATCTTAGAAGAAAACCTGTTAGAGTCTGCAAAAGACTTGAGACTGGGGCGGAAGTTCACCTTCCAGCAGGACAACAACCCTAAACATACAGCCAGAGCTACAAGGGAATGGTTTAGATCAAAGCACATTCATATGTTAGAATGGCCCAGTCAAGTGTAGACCTAAATCCAATTGAAAATCTGTGGCAAGACTTGAAAATTGCTGTTCACAGACACTCTCCATCCAATCTGACAGAGCTTGAGCTATTTTGCAAAGAAGAATGGGCAAAAATGTCCCTCTCTAGATGTGCAAAGCTGGTAGAGACATCCCCAAAAAGACTTGCAGCTGTAATTGTAGGGAAAGGTGGTTCTACAAAGTATTGACGCGGGGGTGAAAACAAATGCACGCCACACTTTTCACATATTTATTTGTAAAACATTTTGAAAACCATTTATCATTTTCCTTCCACTTCACAATGATGTGCCACTTTGTGTTGGTCTATCACATAAAATCACAATAAAATACATTTATATTTTTGGTTGTAATATGACAAAATGTGGAAAATTTCAAGGGTGTGAATACGTTTTCAAGCCACTGTATAGCAGTGTATAGTTGACATGGCTTGAGGTTTCCCAGTGGCCCCTAGGGTTGCACTGCTAACATATGCCATGCACCCATAGCTGCCATGTTGAAATCAAACACAACACAGTTCTCTCTCTGATACACACTGTTGCGTATTCCATTATTGATTACTGGATACTCACCATTTCCTTTGTTAAAGTAAACCCCAACACTGTGACTTCTATCGATGCAATGCCTCCCTGCAATCAGAATAATATACAGTTATATACTCTGACATGTGCTTAGGCTCCTGATCTTTATTTTATAACATTTTTATTTTGGTTTATGGGCTGTTTTTAAGACTAGTTTAAAATAGAGTGCTTCTAATAGAACAGTAGTCACTTAAAATGGCTTTATGAGCAAAAATAAAAAATGGCATATATGATGCTGTCACAGCAGTTCAAAAAAAACTTTTTTCTGTTGGGAAAAAAAAACATTCCCCTCTGGGCAATTTATGTACATTGCAGGAATTTTACCAAACTTTGTTGCAGATTCCGATCTTGAATGTGAATGGGAGTAACTTTATAATTATCAATCAGCTGGTGCGCTTGCAGGGTTCTAATGCGTAAAGTGTATAACGTGGCAGGGTCTACATCCCTGTAAACGTGATTTCCCTTTGGGAGTATCTCACCAAAAATGAAATTTTTGTTGCAGGGGTTGCCCAAAATCTGACTTGTATTTTAGTGCAGACTTCTGGGAAAATCAGTGAGCCAATCGGACAAGCAGGAAATTACATTTCTGGGGGGGAAGCGTTCTGTACACCCTCTGTGTACAGAACACCTCCAGGTTGCCATAGTGCATTGCATTTCACAGAAGATTACAGAGCTGCAGATTGGAAAGAAAAGGTCATTTTTAATAACGTACAATTACAAGATTACTTTTTTCCATTTTTTCCCATAAAAGTGGAGTTATCAATTAACATAATTCAGGTATGTTGTTATTTACCTGTACAACCCCCCTAGGGTACAAACAAACTTCGGTACCCTATATTTTTCACAATAAAAACTTTAAAGCCCCTACAGGTCATTAATCCCTTGGCGCATGCAAATATGCGGCCTCTCGGCGGACGGGCTTTGGCACTGAACAGCGCTGTGCCAAGAGCGTGTGGCCTTCCCGTCACAGTTAATGGTGGCAAACTGAAAGTTCTCGATCGCTGCTTGTGATCAGGAGTTTTCTGATCATGTAACCACCATGACAGCCAATCATGATGGTCACATTACCATAAGCTCCACCCTGCCCTATGGAATTCTACACCCCTTAAGGGGCTAGCAGGCACCGCCTCCAAAGGGTTAATTTATAGGTTTTGGTGAATAATGGGCCTAGAACTATTGCTCCCACTCTGGCATGTGCAATGATATGTAAAATGTGTATCGCATTCAACGTTTTTTATGCAGAGGCGACCCCTGATATCCCACCTGCCCTCCAATTAAGTTAATGGAGCGCAGATCAGAGGCGTAACTAGAACCTTCATGGCCCCGGTGCACGAAACCATGAAGGGCCCCCCGAACACCTTCCCTTCAAGCCTGGGGCTCTTCCCACTGATCCTGGGGCCCATTACTCTCGTTGTGGGCCCTTTATTATGGTCCCACAGCGGAACCCTTTCACAAGTTCTGCAGTGGGCATGTTAGGGCCTTCCCACGGTGGTGGAATGCCAGGGCCCGGTTGCAAGTGTGACCTTTGCGATCCTGGAAGTTCACTCACTGGTGTCAGTAGTTTTTATTTTTTGGTATTTTAATGGTATTATTTTTAATCATTTTATTTTATTTTTTTGCAATGTCACAGAGTATGACTCTGTCCATTCAGAAAAGGAAGGAGCTGGTAAATTACATATTTACTGACCCCTTCCTGGTTCTCTATTGTGACACATCCCCTGCAGCAGCCAGCAGGAGAGGGGAGGAAGCACAGTGGGGGGGGGGGGGGGGACCAGAGGAGCACGCAGGGGCCCAGAGACAGCAGAACACAAGTGAACTGGATAGGAGGAGTGGCGGGGGCAGCATACAGAGGAACCAATCTCCTCCATTTTCCTCCTGCAGCTACAGAAGGAAAAAGAAGGACAGTGATTTCTCTACATGCTGCCCCCGCCGCCCCTCCTATCCAGGTGTACAGGGGAGCCGCACAGGCCCCCTGGAGCATGGGGCCCAGTTGCAATTGCAACCCCTGGCGCAGATCGCACTCAGAACCCAGAAATTATGTTTTACACGTGACTTCTGGATTATTAGCAGGAAAGGGAGATCAGATGTTTTCTCTCCCCTTCACCCGGCTGCACCCTCCATGCTGGTCCTGGGTCCATCAATGGGCATGCAGAGCCTGGGAAACATGGTGTGGATGTGAGCAGGGGAGGGAGGAATCACCACTTACAGGGGTGTGTACAAAACAAAGAGAGGCGCCTCTAAGAGAAGACTATAATACTTTACTGCACAATTAACAATACTAACTCACATGGAGTAGATGTAGATGAGCATGGTAGTGAAAGGACAGTCAGGTGGATCCTCCGGTGGACATGTAATCATCCCCTGGCACAGCAGCGCCGTATGGACCGCTCCCCGCTGGTGACCGTAGGGCTGGCTGTACGGCAAATGGAAACCCAAGGCAAAGCTTGGATAGCAGATGGTCCAGCGGTATGGCTGGATGACATCACTGGTATGCGATGCGTTTCTGAGCGTGTGTGCTGCCAATAGTATGGCAGCAGCACTCCCTCTTCATAGCAAGATCTTGCTATGAAGGAGTGTGGCTGCCATACTACATTTTACATTCTGGTTTTGGATTTAGATACTCTTCAGGAAATTAGATGTAAAACCCAAGTAGCCAATATATGTGGTGTACTGTATTAACCCCGACATACCTTTGTGATTCATGGGTGCCCCCTGATGTTTCCAGTCTGCTGGCAGCGTAGCGTTGTAATCTGGACTGTAGCTCATTCGTTCCCTCTCAGCATTCATTGCATTGGAGAAATGAGGATTGCAGTTCATCTGAATAAAGAGACCGAGTTATACCCACGCAGTACTAAACAAATAATTACCAAATTGTATATTTTTAGACTACTTTTTAAAAGTTGGCAACCATTTTATCTGTTTCTTTATTTGAATATACTACACTCAAATTTGATATACTATGGCACATCTGCACAATTAATGGAATTTGCAGTACATTTTTTGTCTAAGGAATCCTCTAATTGCTAATTTATGGGCTTCCCATAGGTAGGCTACTCTCTGATGGTTGGAGAACTATTTCTGTAGAGCAGGGGTCTCAAAACTTTCTGAATAAAGGGTCAGTTTACTGGCTTTGACGCTTTAGAGGGGCCAGACTATGGCCAGTGAGATGAGAACATGCTGTGGTATCAGTGAGAACAAACAATGCCCCATCATTGACTTTAGTGGAAGGGATTGTGCCCAATTGTTGGTATCAGTGGAAGGAATGGTGCCCCATTGTTGGTATTCAACGTAGGAATGGTGCCCCATCCTTGGTGTCTGTGGGAGGAACAGTGCACCATCATTGGTATCTGTGGGAGGAATGGTACCCTATCATTCGTGTCTATGGGAGGAATGGTACGCCATCATTGGTGTCTGTGGGATGAACAGTGCGCCATCATTGTTATCTGAGGGAGGAATGGTACCCCATAATTGGTGTATGTGGGGGGAATGGTACCCCATCATTGGTGTCTGTGGGAGGAACAGTGTGCCATCATTGTTATCTGTGGGAGGAATGGTACCCCATAATTGGTGTATGTGGGAGGAATGGTACCCCATAATTGGTGTCTGTGGGAGGAATGGTACCCTATAATTCATGTCTGTGGGCGGAATGATGCCTCATCACTGGTGTATGTGGGAGGAATGGTACCCCATCATTGGTGTCTGTGGGAGGAATGGTACCCCATAATTGGTGTCTGTGGGAGGGATGGTACCCCATAATTGGTGTCTGTGGGAGGAATGGTACCCTATAATTCGTGTCTGTGGGCGGAATGATGCCTCATCACTGGTGTATGTGGGAGGAATGGTACCCCATCATTGGTATCTGTGGGAAGAATGGTATCCCATCACTGGTGTCTGTTGGAGGAATGGTGCCCCATCATTGGTGTCAGTGGATGTCATGGTGCCTCAAGGGCCAGATAAAGGCAAACAAAGGGCCACATCTGGTCCCCGGGCTGCAGTTTGGAGACCACTGCAGTGTCGAGAGATCCTTAAAGCTTGAAAAATCTTAAAGCAACTCCATAAATATATATTTTGGGTTCAGGCAGTTAACTACTGGAAAAAGTCAAGGCTACAAATCTCTGGGCTACTTTATTTGTTAGATCTGATATTGAGACTTTACCTTTTTAGAACCGGGCCTGTCATGGCTGCTGGGTATAGGTGGCAGGGTGGGGCCACACTGAGAAAGTGTATGGTAGCTGGGGTTTGAGTAGTAGTGCATGTGGTTGGGTGGTACATCTGCAAAAAATAAAAAAGACAATTACATTGTGGTTACTACGTATAAATGTCTAATATACATAATGTACAATCACATCAGCCGCTGCCTTTAAGCTTACAATCTAAGGCCCCACCTGGCATGCATACTAGGACCAATTTATCTATCAGCATGTCTTTGGAACGTGGGAGGAAATCAGGGTGCTCAGAGGAAACTCACAGATGCATATGCAAACAGTATACTAGTTGTGATTTGAAGCAAGAATCTTAATGCTGTAAGGCAGAATGGCTACTACAGGGCTGTTGTTAGAAATTATGGGGCCCCGTACATCCTACCTAGCCTCCCCTGGGCCCCCTACAGGAGGACTGGTGGTCCCTCCCTATCAGCGGCCCTGGGCTACTATACCACCCAGCTTTTTTTAGGAAAAATAAATTCTATATCTAAAATTGTCCAACAAATGTAATTATGGTTCAAAAATTCTAGGGTCAAGTTTGTTGCAGAGGCACCCATACGATAGGTGGATGGTGGTGGTTATAAGTTATAATGTTGGAATTAAGACGGTCCAAATGAGGTACGGTTAGGGTGAAAAATTCAATTTATGTAACAGCAAAACTTGTCATATAATATACAAGTGCTATCTAAGAGAAATAAACCTCCTTTCTATAGCAATTGCAATTTTTTGGCCCTCATCCCTCTAGTACTCAAGAACATGAAGAATTCGAATGACTTCAATATCGGCACTTTCACCCCCTTCCTGCCCAGGCCAATTTTCAGTTTTCAACGCTGTTACACTTTGAATGACAATCGCGTGTCATGTAAAAATGTACCCATGTGAATTTTTTTATCATTTTTTTCACACAAATAAAGCTTTCTTTTGGTGGTATTTAACCACTTAAGCCCCAGAAGATTTTACCCCCTTCCAGACCAGGGACTATTTTGCGATTCGGCACTGCGTGACTTTAACGGACAATTGCGCGGTCATGCACCATGTACCCAAATGAAATTAACGTCCTTTTTTACCCACAAACAGAGCTTTCTTTTAATGGTATTTGATCACCTGTGCGATTTTTTGATCATGCGTTATAAACAAAAAATAACAATAGTTTTCACATTTTTTTTATATGAAATCCCCCCCCCCCCCCCCCCCAAAAATGTAAAAATCTACATTTTTTAACATTTTAGGTCAATTTGTTTTCTGCTACATATATTTGGTAAAAAAAAATCGCAAAAAGCGTATTTTGATTGGTTTGCCCAAACGTTATCGCGTTTACTAACTAAGGGAAAGATTTTTGTCATTTTTGTTGTTTTTTTTTTTTGTAATGAGTAATGGCGGCGATCTGCGATTTTTTTTGCGGTACTGCGACATTGCGGCGGACAGATCGGACCCTTGACTGACATTTTTGACACTTTTGGGGGTACCAGTGACATTACTACAGTAATCAGTGCTATACATATGCACTGTTACTGTAAAAATTACACTGGCAGGGAAGGGAAGGGGTTAACTTTATTGGAGAGGGAGGGGTTAAGTGTGTCCCTAGGGGCGTGATTCTAACTGTGATTGGCTGTGGCTTGATGTGTAGAAACAGTGATCAACGGTCCTACATAGTAGAACCGTATGATCACTATTCATACACAGGGGAGAATGACAGGCGGCTTATTTACATCAGCCGCCTGCCTTTCTCCCTCTGCACCGACGATTGCCGAGTGACCGGCGGACATCGGGTCCGCCGGTCACACGCGCGGGGGGGGGTACGTGACCGCGCGGGAGCGCGCCTCCGGGGGCGCGCGCTCGCTCCCTAGAACCTCACAGGCTAGCGACGTAGCCCTACGGCGCTCTGCCTGTGAGGGGCTGACCGCCGCAGTAAATAGTCGTGCGGCGGTCGGCAATTGGTTAAAGTTGTAATTTATTTTGTCACAATTTTTTGGAAAAATTAAGAAATTAAAAAAATGTTTTTTTTTCATGTTTTTATATTTTCACATACTGTCACCAGTGCAGTACAGCCTCATCATATAACTGGTGTGGTGGTGATCAGGGACACGAACTGGTGACAGTATGTAAAAAAAACTCTGTGAAAACTTTACCACACCTAACCATAGTAACACTGCACTGCTCTGGGAAAGTGATCAGGATTTTTTTTTTTTTTGCACACTATGCTTACAACAGAGAATATAAACAACCATTTTTACTGATATAATCATGGAAACCCGGTCATTACATTTATACGAGTTAGCTGGACATCCCACTCAAAACTATGGGCATTTACTGTATATGGAACCTTCCCCTTATAATAGCATGCACTCTTCTGGGAAGGCTTTTATCCACTTGCCTGCCGGGCACATTTACTGCCTTCCAGCACAGGCCAATTTTCAACTTTCAGCACTGTCACGCTTTGAACGACAATTGGCCGGTCATGCAACACTGTAAACAAAATTCTTATTATTTTTTTCACACAAGTAGAACTTTTTTTGGTGGTATTTAATTATCATTCGCTTTTTATTTTTTGCTAAATAAACAAATAAAGGCCAAACATTTTGAAAAAGAAAAACCTTTTCATAGTTTGTTATAAAATTTTGAAAGCAGGTAATTTTTTTCACTGATGTGTGCTGATAAGGCTGGAGAGTTGGGCACTGATGGACGCCGATAGGCTGCACTAATGGGCACCTAAGAGGAGGCACTGGTGGGCACTAATAAGACTGTACTGATAGGCGGCATTGATGGGAACTGATAGGTGGCACCAATGGGCAGTGATAAGCAGCACTGATAGGCTACACTGATGAGGAGGCACTGATGGCATTGATTGGTAGCACTGATGGGCACAGATTGGCAGCACTGGTGGCCAAAGACTGGCAGCACTGGTGGGCACAGATTGGCACTTATTGGCAGCACTGGTGGGCACTGAAGGAATATTTATTCTCCATTTTGTTTTTCCAACTCAATTTTGTTCCCTCGACTCCATCTTGTGATTAAAACTCTAGACTCAGCTTAATTAAAAAAGCATATCTAAGCAAATGCCCTTGAAAGTGATTCAACTGCTTTTGTGGTCAAAACAACCCTGAGAACACGCTTGATTTAGTGTCAATTATATCTTATCTGTTTTGGCTTGCATACAAGTACATGACTTGAAGCGCGTGATGAAGAGTCACAAACTATTGATATATCATTTTTATGTATTATACTGGAAGAGGGACTTCCCCTTTTTTCTCCTTCTATAAAAATGAGTTCATTGTTTGAATAAAGCCGAGCATTCTGTGACATCGTACCTGCCATCTCTGTGTGTCATTGAGTGCTCCCAGATATCTGAAGGGACTTTGATGCCTAGGGCCATGCGAGTCTGAATTATTGCCAACAGGCACTTCTTTTGGGACTGCACTGATAATCGTGTGCCCTGTTTTTTTGTGTACATGTCCCTTTAACAGAAGCCGGTTATCAGCTCTCTTCTCCCTTCCCAACACTGTCAGCAGGAGGAAAGGAGTGCTGATAACCGGCTTCTGTTTACATCTGTGATCAGCTGTGATTGGACACAGCTGATCACATGGTAAGGAGCAGCTGATTGGCTCTTTACCTCAATCTGTGATCAGCAGTGTTCGGAGGACAGCGGGCACGAATACGGTACGCCGTCATGACAGCGTCCCAGAACTAGCCGGCTGCGCTGTAGCTCTCAGTCGGTCGGCAAGAGTTTAAAGCGGAGTTCCGGCCTCAAAATCGACAAAATAAATTTTGTGTCACCTTAAAAACAAACGGATAATCACGATTTTTTTTTTGTTTACTTACCTTGTTATTGAAGAAAATACTCTCCTTTCTTCCACTTCCTCCCTCTGCAGCTGCAGCCCGCGCCGTCACTTCCTCCTTGCATTGATTCCTGGGAGCTGAACGTCATCGCTCCCAGGAATCAATGCGCCTGCACCGGCCCCGCTCGTAACTTCCGGTGCAGACGCGTCATTCCCTGCTAAACAGTTTCTGGGCATGCCCAGAAGCTGTGCAGGGATGACGCGCCTGCACCGGAAGTGACGGCGGGGCCAGTGCAGTGCATTGCGGGACCTAAGAGGACACGGAAGAAGACGCAGAAGAGGACGCAGAAGAGGACGCAGAAGAGGACGCAGAAGAGGACGCGCTGGCTTCAGCTGCCCACACCTGAGATGGCAGCGCTGGAGAAGAAGGTAAGTATTTCTTCTAAAAGGTAAGTGCGACCCAGGACAGTACAGAGGCTATCCATTGTGGAATGTACTAGCCCTGACTGTCCCGGGGGTATTTTTATTAAAAAATCATGTCCGAGGCCGGAACTCCACTTTAATAAGATTTTGGGCTGTGTCTTTCGGAATTTGGACCTATTCAGCCAAGAGGGCATTTGTGAGGTCATGTGCTTATGTTGGATGAGAAGAATTGGTGTTCCAATTAAATCCATAAGTGTTCAAGAGGATTGACGTCATAGCTCTGTGCAGGACGCTCAGATTCCTTCACGCTTGTCAAACCATGTCATCATGGGTCTGCAGTTTTGCACATACTGGAGTAGAAAAAGGACCTTTACAAAACCAAGAAGTTAGAAGTCCACAATTATCTAAAGTGTTTTTATATGCCATAGCATTGACAACACCCTTTATTGGAAACACCTGAACTCAATCATTTCCACACATTATTGTTTATCTGTTTATCTAGTAGTTATGATGTTAAGGTTTCCACAAATCTTTGGCCATATGATGTATGTGTATTTTTGAAAGAATATTTTTTTTTTAAAACATAGAATAATGAACCGAATAACTAAATATATTTGCGTATACTTTATTTTTTATTTTATTTTATTTATTTTTTTCCAGAAATTTAGAGAATTTTGGTCAACAAGCCTGGAAATATTGTTTGGCATGTTGGAGTTTAAACACAATTTTTGGGCATTTATTTAGTCTGTGTAATAATTTCAGGGACAGAGATGACACAATGTTTGCACTTAAAGTGGTTCTAAAGGTAAAAGTTTGTTTTACCTTAATGCATTAGGGTACAAAACCAATATGTGTGCAGCTCATCATCCCAGCCCCCCCTTATACAACCGTACTTACCTGAGCCTGATCTCGATCTGATCCAGTGCTGTTCACAAGAGCAGTGGCTCACCTGGTTCTCTCTCTCTCCTCACTGTAAAGAGAAGCAGCAGCGGGAGCCTTTGGCACCTAATGTTATCTCTCACAACCACTGAGGAGAGAGCGGGGAGGGGTAGGGCTAAGCTGAGCTATGTGTGTCAGTGGAAACACAGAGTGCAGCTCATGAACGAGCCTGTACAAGTGCCCCCATAGCACATGGCATGCTATGGGGGCACTTGTAGGGGGGAGGAGGCAGGAATTGCCAACGGGGGACACCCAGAAGAATGAGGATCAGGGCTGCTCCATGCAAAACCATTGCACAGAGCAGGTAGGTATTACATGTTTGTTAAAGAAAAAAATCCTTTGGAATCACCTTAGGAACAGCAGTTCAAAGGACAAGAGCTGTTAGCGATGCACACATTATATAGGCACACATGATAATGGGATAATAGTAATAATATGAAGGAAAGTCAGCGGACTAAAAGATAACCACAAAATAGAAGCCAACATTGCACAGTACATCTCCAAGACGAAATTACGATGCTGTAGCACCTTTCTCCCTCGCTCAGAGACAGGGCCCCCGTCCAACTTATTTAAAGGTGTTGTTCCACAGAACTCACACTTGGCTTCCCAAATGGCCGCGGCCTTCCTGCCCTATAAGACTGGGGTTGTCTCAAGGCACTAGAATCAAAAAACAAACAAAGGGCGCACCGGCCTCCCAGGCAAATCACCGTACATGTACGGCCCTCGCTCTCGGGAGGCTAGGGGGTGAGCGCGCGCCGCCGGCGGCACGCTCCCGCCCCTGCTCATCAGCAGGGAAGCCGATGCAGTGGGCAGGCGGCTCTGATCGCCGCCTGACACCCGCGATCGTTCCCCGCTGAGAGAGAAGAACGGTCAGCTGTTGGAAACACATCCGACCGTTCTCTCTGGAATGATCTTAGAGCGCCTGTGATCCTTCTATATAGGATCACAGGTCTCTATGATCATTTCACAAGCTTCGAGTATAAGCCAAGGTTTTCAGCATGTTTTTTTATGCTGAAAAAGCCCCCTCGGCTTATACTCGAGCCACGGTCTTACTTACCTTTTCCCCGGTCAGTGCGCATGTGCCGCTGCCGCTCGGGAAAGCCCGTACACGTTCAGCTATTCCTGGGCAGACGGCGCATGCGCAGTGATGTGTTGGCGCAGGGTGGCGCCATTTTTAAATGTAAGGCGGAAAGGTAAGTGAGACTCCTCCGCTCTGCAGCCCCTGCATCTCCTCAGGAGAGGCAGTGCTGCGGGCATGGTACAGGAGATTCTCCAGTACCATGCCCGCAGCATTGCATCTCCTGTACCATGCCTGCACCATCTGTGCCATGCCTGTACCATCTGTGACATATTTGTGCCATGTATGTACCATCTGTGCCATGCCAGTACCATCTGTGCCATATCTGTGTCATGCCTGTACAATCTGTGCCATGCCTGTACCATCTGGGCCATATCTGTGTCATGCCTGTACCATCTGTGCCATGCCTGTACCATCTCCTGTGCCATGCCTGTACCATCTGTGCCATATCTGGGTCATGCCTGTACCATCTGTGCCATGCCTGTACCATCTCCTGTGCCATGCCTGTACCATCTGTGCCATATCTGTGTCATGCCTGTACCATCTGTACCATGCCTGTACCACATGTGCCATATCTGTGCCATGCCTGTACAATCTGTGCTATATCTGTGTCATGCCTGTACCATCTGTGCCATGCCTGTACCATCTCCTGTGCCATGCCTGTACCATATGTGCCATATCTGTGTCATGCCTGTACCATCTGTGCCATGCCTGTACCACCTCCTGTGCCATGCCTGTACCATCTGTGCCATATCTGTGTCATGTCTGTACCATCTGTACCATGCCTGTACCATCTGTGCCATATCTGTGCCAGGCCTGTACCATCTGTGCTATATCTGTGTCATGCCTGTACCATCTGTGCCATGCATGTACCATCTCCTGTGCCATGCCTGTACCATCTGTGCCATACCTGTACCATCTCCTGTACCATGCCTGAACCATATCCTGTACCATGCCTGTACCATCTCCTGTACCATGCCTGAACCATCTCCTGTACCATGCCTGATCCATCTTCTGTACCATGTCCGCAGCCCCTGCACCATGCCTGCAGCCCCTGTTTTGGGTCTCATGGTGGTCCAGTTGGGTCAAGTAGCTGCTGCATTTCCCACCCTAGGCTTATACTCGAGTCAATAGGTTTTTCCAGTTTTTTGTGGTAAAATTAGGTGCCTCGGCTTAAATTCGGGTCGGCTTATACTTGAGTATATACGGTATATAGAAAAAATACAGCAGCATCTATTTTCTCTGAGGTCTATTTTTGGAAAGCTGACAAAATCTAAAATAAATCTCAAAGCCTGACACTTGATAACCAAATCTGATATTGTAATGCATAAAAAAGCTTATAGCTATTTTTTTGCTTCTTTTGCAATTTTTTCATAATTCTTCCCTGTTGTGTAAAAATAATTGCAACCTAGAGTAAGAAGTGTCTTATTTATCCCAATTTCTTACACAGATGGTATTGGGTTCCACCTTTAAATAAAAAATAAACAAAATCGGTACACTTCATATTACCTGGTACTTCATATTCACCACTGACTGGCCTATTGGATGTATATGCCACTGCTACGTTACGGCTCTCCTTGTCTTTTTGCCAGTGTCTGTACGCTAGGAAGAACGCGATCAGTGCCACAACCAAGATTACTAAGGCAATGATGCCAATCATGGGTCCAATGGAGTCTGTGGCCAATGAAGTCTTCGGGACCATAGTGACATCCATGGCAGGAGCTGTGTACACAAAACAGTTAGCTGAAACACTGCTGGAAGAAGCAGTTTGTTTTCCCACACCACATACATCACATACGATCATGCTGACTTTAGAGGTAAACACTAGAAAACATACAATAATTTGAAATGAATGAAAAGTTGGCAGCCATTGGGTTACTGTCATGATTAGAAGTGCAAAGGGTTGAATTTTTTTTTCTTATCCCTTTTTTCATGGAGAAAAAGTCATAATATTTGGATGATACTGGACGACAACCTTAAAAAATGACACTTCCAATGGAACTGTCACCCAATACAAATGATCTCCTTAGTGTCACATCATGTCTGGGATTCGATCCCGGGAACCGGTGTTCTAGAACGGTTCCCTATTGCCTGTGCCCCTGGGGAACTTCATTTTGAGTAACACCCTTGTTTTTCTACTCCTTGAGTTTGGATGCTGGCCCCACCCTGTGTCCAGCTGTTGGCTGTCATCTAATCTAGTGATCCTATAGATCAGGCATCACTAAATGGCGGACCGCAGTCCGGATCCGGACCCAGCTAATGTCTCATCCGGACCCCTGCAGCCCTACCCTTTAGAGTCGTTCTGCCCACGCCCATTCTCACAGAGCCAACAGCTGGAGGCAGGACAGCTATAGACAGAGGGCGGGGGCTACCCAAGTTAACAAGCAGAGGATACAGGGCGGTCATCGCACAAAAATGCGATTCGGACCTCTGCTGGGATAATATTTTACTGACTGGACCTTTGTGAATTTTAATTCAATATCCCTGCTAAAGATCATCACTTCCCCTTCCTATCTTTGCCCTAGTAGAGGTCTTGTTCCCTGGGTGTTGGTAGTAAACTTGGATTTTGTTGATTGCTGTTGCCGACTCTGCCTGTTCCCGACCTTGCCTCTTGGACTACCCCTTTGGATTTCGTTGATTTCCATTGCCGACTCTGCCTGTTCCCGACCTTGCCTCTTGGACTATCCCTTTGAATTTAGTTGATTGCCATTGCCGACTCTGCCTGTTTACGACCTTGCCTCTTGGACTACCCCTTTGGATTTCGTTGATTGCCATTGCCGACTCTGCCTGTTCCCGACCTTGCCTCTTGGATTACCCCTTTGGATTTTGTTGATTGCCATTGCCGATTCTGCCTGTTAACGACCTTGCCTATTGGACTACTCCTTTGGATTTCGTTGATTGCCATTGCCGACTCTGCCTGTTAACGACCTTGCCTCTTGGACTACCCCTTTGGATTTCGTTGATTGAAATTGCCGACTCTGCCTGTTCCCGACCTTGCCTATTGGACTAATCCTTTTGGATTTTCGCAGATCTTGGTTCGCCGACTTCTCTCTCTACTTGTTTGTTTGTTTGGTGTTCCTTGATATAGCCTGTGTGCACTTTCTATTGAGGTCCCATATTTCTGGCTGTAGGATCTCAACCGCCTACCCACCTGATACTGGGATAAGAAGACTACCAGTCAGGAAACCGGAGGGACGGTAGAGTCTCCTGACAGACCTGACATTTAGCCCTGAGGAAGGAAGTTGAAGTCCTCGAAGCGTGGGTTTGAAGTGAACCCCGAAGAGACATTACCACAAGGGAGGAGCTGTACTGGGATTTTTGGCATATTGTTAAGGCCTGACACAGCAGCTGTTATCTACTGCTAAAAATGGGCAACCTTGCCAGGCCGTGTCTTTCATCAGCTGTCAGCTCATCTTGAGTCAGGTTACACTGTGGATGCCATGACTGCTTTGGAATTGTTCCTTCTACCAAGTAATGTAGGACTCCTCTTAGGGTGAACATAAAGAAGTCACTGCTTTCTACCCTTTTTCTGGTAAAGACGGTCATATTAAAGCTGGTCTTACCTGGCTAGTTTTTTTTTTTCGTTCAGCCAGTGGGCCGAATGAAAGAAAACAAACAGATTCCTCCATCTTCACAAACTAGGTGGATTGGGAAATCAGCTACTGCAGCCTGGACTATACAACTACCGATACCAGTTGGTGAAATCCATATATATATATATATATATATACTGTATATATATATATATATATATATATATATATATATATACACTATATTACTAATATGTATTGGGACACCTGCCTTTACACACACATGAATTTTAATGGCATCCCAGTCTTAGCCTGTATGGTTCACTATTGAGTTGGCCCATCCTTTGCAGCTATAACAGCTTCAACTCTTCTAGGAAGGCTGTCCACAAGGTTTAGGAATGTGTCTATGGAAATGTTTCACCATTCTTCATGAAGCGCATTTGTGAGATCAGGCTCTCATGTTAGACCAGAAGGCCTGGCTCGCAATCTCCGCTCAAATTCATCCCAAAGGTGTTCTATCGGGTTGACGTCAGGCCTCAAGTTCTTCCACCGCAAACTCGCTCATACATGTCTTTATGGACTTTTCTTTGTGCACTGGTCCAAATCATTTGGTGGAGGAGGTGTTATGATGTGGGGTTATTTTTCAGGGGTATGGACAGCCTTCCCAGAAGAGTTGAAGCTGTTATAGCTGCAAGGACGGGCTAAATCAATATTGAACCCTACGGACTTAGACTGGAGTGCCATTAAAGTTTATGTGCGTGTAAAGGCAGGCGTCCCAATACGTTTGGTAATATAGTGTATACATAGATAGTTTCCTTTGTGTAATCATCCATCTGTCTCACATGGACATTACTCCGCCTGTATGGACATTATGCTGCCCGCATCAGTTCAGGGTCACATCAGCTGCACAGATATGGAAGATTGAGGGCCACAGGACTGTGACATATCGTGAAGGTTTATGCAGGCTGGACCCGGCTTCTGTTAAGGGTGTGGAGTTAATGAGCACCTTATATGGGACTGAATGAATGTGACATATACCAAGGAGGACTTTGAGCTTCACAGAGGAGACCAACATTCACATTTCCCACACGCATCAGGTTAGCATCATGGCCATATATTGGGCTTTAGGACTTTATACAAACTGGCTGCATTTATTAATATGACCATCTAGCAATTGGGTTGACCACATGGCCTGATGGGATCACATCTCTGGTAACGCTTAAAAGATTTTACCCATTGCCTGCTGGCCCATACATGCAGGGGTTATATGGCATAGCCACCAGCTACCAAGGGTCATGTGATTTATTGGGAGGGAACTGTTGGGTTGGTTCCCAGGCTAGTGGGGGTAAAAGGGGAGTTTGTGGAAGGAAGGGGGGGGGGGGGATTCCACTCTGGGCTAATACACTGGAACTCTGTTTTATATGTCAACTGCATATTTTATCTTTTTTTTTTTTTTAAAGGATTTTTGTGGTAGCCATTAGTGTTTTATTTTGTATTTTTTTTTTTTTTGTATGGTTGAATTTTTTGGAGACACCTCCCCAGGATGGTGGATTTGAATTTAGGGCACCACAATAACAATAATACAGCTATTCCCGGATCCAGCTTTGATTTTTTGTATACACAGGATTGAGAATACCCAGTGCCTGGACTTGGTATTTAGTCGGATGATTTCAAGAGGGGCTTTGGAGTGCGACTTTACATTCTCTGGTTTAAAGTAGCATCAAATGTTGCACCAAAGTAGTGTAGGCACCTTTTCAAAATTGATGTGACTTTAAATCGCACTGCTCTGAAAAGATGTCATTGCAAACAATGGTCTGCAACATGTCAAAGTCGTGTGACAAGTTCCACACGTGTGAATGGGCCCCTAGGCTACTTAACATACAGTATTCCTATATGACTGTCAGTTTCTAGTTGGATTCTAAGGCAAATAGCAGTGGGAAAAGGAACTCAAATCTGTAGGAGGGTGTTGTGCAGATGCTACTTTACCCATTGAGTGAGATTACCACTCAAGCAGGTGACAGCAAAGGTAGCAAGGCGGTGATCCGCAGATTGATCACTCAGTTCCTGGTTAGCTGCTAGAAGTAAACACGGTGATTGCATTATTGCTGCTTACGTCTGGCATTAGGGAAAGATTCCCTGCACCAGGCTTCCAGTGGCCATCTTGTAGGAGTTTGCATGTGATTTGACACAGAGCTCTTCTTAACTTTGGGTAGCCATTCAGGATATAGAGAGGCTATATACAGTATATATATATAGCCCCTGCTGGGTCATTTTGGCATACCCACAGTGTGGGGAGTACATAGACAGGGACAGACTCCCGCTGGTTAGAGAAAGATTATAGTCTCAGGGCCGGTTCACACTGGCCGACGTGTGCTCCGACTTCCAGAGCACAAGTCGCATTACATGTCAAAATCAATGGTTCCCTATTAGAGCCTTCTTAACTAATCCTAATTGTGTGGATCTGACTTTGAAAATGCTTCCTGCACTACTTTGGTCCAACTTAGGCACGATTTAAGCCCATTGATTTGAATGGAAGTCGCATCCAAGTCGAATCATCATCTAAACTGATCTGACTTGTGGCATGCAACTTGTGCTCTGAGGATCTTGAAGGGGAGCGCCACGCTTAAAAATAAATAAATAAATAAAAAACAGCATGGGGTCCCCCCCAAGACCATACCAGACCCTTATCCGAGCATGCAGCTAAGCAGGACAGGAAAGGGGGAGATGAGCGAGCACCCCCCCTCCTGGACCATACCAGGCCACATTTCCTCAACATGGGGATGTGGGTGCTTTAGGACAGGGGGGCCCACCCCAAAGCACCTTGTCCCCATGTTGATGGGGACAAGGGCCTCTTTCAGACAACGGTGGGTGGTAGTTTCGGGGGAAAGCAGGCAAGGGGCTTATGGGAATCTGGATGCCGCCTTTAACAAGGGGGCCCCCAGATCCTGCCCCCTCTATGTGAATGAGTATGGGGTACAAAAACGTAGTGTAAATAAAAACAAGAGACGATTTTTGACAAGTCCTTTTTGAAAAATGTAGAATGTCCCCCGTTGTAGCTCCAACGTGTGTTCTTCTTTGGGTCTTCTCTCTCTGTTGCTGTCTTCTCCCTCCAGTGATGTGTTCTTCCTCCGATCTTATCCCACCGATGATGTGTTCTTCCTCCAGTCTTATCCCTCTGGTGATGTGTTCTTCCTCCAGTCTTATCCCTCTGGTGATGTGTTCTTCCTCCGATCTTATCCCTCTGGTGATGTGTTCTTCCTCTGATCTTATCCCTCTGGCGATGTGTTCTTCCTCCGATCTTATCCCTCTGGTGATGTGTTCTTCCTCCGATCTTATCCCTCTGGTGATGTGTTCTTCCTCCGATCTTATCCCTCTGGTGATGTGTTCTTCCTCCGATCTTATCCCTCTGGTGATGTGTTCTTCCTCCTATCTTGTTCACCGCTGCTGTCTTCTCTGCCACCGAAATGGTCCTCCTCCAACGCTGGCTTCTGCCCTTGTGTCATCTCCGATGTCTGCCAGTTCTTATATAGCCATGGGGACGTCACCCAGTGGCAGAGAAGACTGGAGAAAGAACACATCACCGGAGGGAGGCAACAGCAGCAGAGGCAGAAGGCCAGGGGAAGAACACACCTTGGAGCTTTAACGGGGGACATTCTTAATTTTTCATAAAGGACGTGTCAAAACCATGTCTTGTTTTTATTTACTGAACACTTTTTTTTGGGATGGATGGGTACCCCATACTTATTCACATGGGGGGGGGTGGAAACTGGGGGCCCCCATGTTGAGGGCATGTGGCCTGGTATGGTCCAGGAGGGGGGGCTCACTCGCCCCCCCTTTCTGACTTGCCGGACTGCATGCTCGGATAAGGGTCTGGTATGAATTTTGGAGGGGGACCCCGGGCTGTTTTTCTTTAGTTTGCCATGGGGTTCCTGCTCAAGATTCATGCAAGACTCAACTTTAGTCAGACAGAATTTATAATCCTCAAGGACACTTGCCTCAAGAAGCATCTTGCCATATGTAAGTCTTGTATTACTGTACTGGATTGTGGTGGGTGTGTACAAGTGTCTTACTGTCCATAGTTTAAATTTGGCAAAGCAAGTGCATTGTTGTAAGTAATATTTGTTACACAAACCAAAAATTAAAAGAAGACGCCCCACCTGCACTTATGGCCAGCCCTGTCCTCACATCAGTCCTTCACATTTTACTGTCTGCCTTTTCAAAGCCAATAAATGTAAAACTTTGCCTGCTATACATTACTGCACTTTTTTGTACTATCATAAAAAAGAAACAAAAAGCAGCTCTTTTCTTACCTTTCTCACAACGTGTACCTGACCAGCCTGCTTCACACTGGCAGTGACCCGTCACATGGTCGCAGGTGGCATTATAGAGACAGTCACAGGGTTGATGGCATTTCAGGCCATAGGTTTTAGGAGGGCACTCTAAATGAAAAAAATATATGTTCATAGCTGACTAAACTAAATTATCTAAAGACTTTGCACCCAGTTTGAAACATGAAAACTATATAATTTGTCTGTACTGTGCAACAATAGCCGATTAATAAAAGGTTGATTGTTTAGGGGTGTTCTTTGGAATTTTAGGGAAACGCTTTGTGTGGTCTAATTCCCAGTGTATCTTTTGGCCTAAGCGAGATTTACTTTAGAAGTCTTCATAAAGATTCAAACCATCTATGGCCGACCTAAATGATCCTATCTGTGTTCCTTTTGCTGGGATAGCCACTCTCCTTTGTATGCTAGCCCTATACATTCCCATAAAGGATGACTTTAAAGCAAAAACAACAATAATTACAGTATAATACAAAATGTGCAGCCACTAAAATGATTCAGTTTCCATTTATTTATATATATATATATGTGACCAATTGTTTTAAATGTACTTACTAATATCACAGAAAGGGCCAATATATCCAGGCAGGCAGGAACACTTCCCATTCATGTGATTGCATTCCGCTCCATTTTGGCATCTGCATTTGTTCACACAATTTTCTCCATATGATCCCAGGGGGCAGACTAAGCAAAATAGAACACAATGTATGGTATAACATTTTGTCAGCACACATTGCATGTATCTAACATCTTTAAGGGGCCCTGTATACTTACTGTACTGTATATGGCCATTAGTATATGAACACCCCTCCAAAATATTGATTTTAGGTGTTTCCATTGAGGGGTACAATCATAAGCACTACAGCATACAAAGAGAATTCAGGCAATTGTGCACTTTCAACCTTGCGGCAACAGTTTTAGGAAGGTCCTTGTCTCTTCCAGCATGCCTGTGCCACAAAACCAGCTGCATAAAGACTTGGTTTGATGAGTTTGGCGTGGAAAAACTAAAGTACAACTTAAAGCGGACTTCCACCCAAAAGTGGAACTTCCGCTTTAGGGAGTCCTGACCCCCCGACATGCCACATTTGGCATGTCATTTTTTTGGGGGGGGGGGGGAGCGGGTACCTAGTTTTGACAGGTACCCGCTCCCACTTCCGCTCGGAGCGCCGCGGCGCCCTGAGCGGAAGTTCTCCTCTCCCCCTCCCTCCCTGCAATCTTCTGGGACACGTCAGAGGTCCCAGAAGATTGCCGGCCAATCACGGCGCGCAGCGCGACTCGCGCATGCGCAGTGGGTACCCGGCTGTGAAGACGCAAACTGTGATGCCGGCGCTGAGGGAGAGGATCGAGGCTTCCGGCGGCCGCATCGCTGGACCGTTGGGCAGGTGAGTAAATGGCTGGAACTCCGCTTTAAGTCCGAATTTTTTTAACAACTTCAATACAGGACCCTTTCACTCCCTTCCTGCCCAGACCAATTTTCTGATTTCAGCGGTGTCACACTTTGAATGACAATTACATGGTCATGCTACACTGTACCCATATTACATTTTTATAATGGTTTCCCACAAATAGAGCTTTCTGTGTGTGGTATTTGATCACCACTGGGTTTTTTTATTCTTTGCTAAACAAATTAAAAAAGGCCGAAAGTTTTTCCTTGTTTCTATTATAAAATTTTGTAAATAAGTAAGTTTTCTCCTTCGATGACGGCACTGATGAGGCGGCACTGATGGGCACTGATGGGGTGGCACTGATGGGCACTGATGGGGTGGCACTGATGAGAAGGCATTAATATGCAGCACTGATAGATGGAACTGATATGCAGAACTGATGGGCACTATTATGCAGCACCGATGGGCACTGATAGGTGGCACTTAAAGTTAGCACTGATCGGCACTGATAGGTGGCACTGATAGGCAGCACTAATGAGGAGGCACTGACAGGCATTACTGATGGGCACTGATTGGCATTTGTGATGGGCACTGATTAGCATCTAAAGGGCACTGATTAGCATCTGTTGTGGGCACCTCTGATGGGGGCTGCACTGAAAATAAATGCACTGATTATCAGCGCAGATCCCCCCTCTCAGAAGAGCCGCTGATCGGCTCTCCTCTTCTCGCGCCTTGTCAGCCCAAACTGAGAAAATCTGATTACCGGCACTTCCTGGCTACCATGGTGATCAGCTGTGAATGGTCACAGCTGATCCCGTGGTAAAGAGCTTACATCATAGGCTCTTTACCGAGATCAGAGATGCAGTGTATCAAAGCGACACACTGCACCACCGATCACCACTCTGCGCACCCCAGGGGCTGTGCACTAGTAGCTTATCCTGCTGGACTTCATATGATCCCCCGCCCGGACGTCATTCAGCTATAAGTCAGGTGGGATGTGGTTAAAAAACATTTTGGACAAATTGGAGATGGATTAGAACAGCCTTTTTCAACCAGGGTGCCGTGGCACCCTAGTGTGCCTTCTGGGTTCTTCAGGGGAGCCTTGGCAAAATGGCTAAAAATGGCAACAAATTGCCACAGGTTTTTACTTTGTAGAATTACAACCCTGGGCACTATGCGTTCAAGCCACTGGCACCCTGACAACCCTGGGCACTGTGCAGGTCAAGCCACTGGCACCCTGACAACCAGTTAAATCACTGGTTTATAGGGCAAATGTTGGGTGCTTGCACAGCATCCTTGTTTACTCCTCCTCATCCCCTCTCCATCAGCACTGGGGTCACATTAGAAGAGAAACTGAGGGAGAAGAGAAACGCTAGAATACTAGTCTGTACAAGTTTGCAATAGTGTAGGAATAAATCCCTTCTTATGTTGGATAGCCCATGTGTATAGACGTTGCTGCGTTATGTAAAACTATTAGTTTTTTTTTTTTTTTACATTTTAGAACGGGATGCCTCGAGATTGTGCAGAATTTTAAAGGGTGCCACAACTGAAAAAAAGTTGAGAAACACTGGATTAGAACTGGATTTTATAGCTGTCTGTGCTCCCATATGGGAGATACACCCTTCCTATTTACCATTATCATTGAAAATGAAAGTAAAAGAAAATCCCACATTTTGGGTTTTCCCTAGAAAAGTAATAGAGGGGAAATCTTTCAATGGGCACACTAGTTCTGGTGACCTGGAGGTCCCCAATGGATTTCCTCTCTTGTTTTAGCTATGGGATAGGAAGTAAAGGAAAATCTCCCCAATGGGTCACAGATATCCAAAATGAAAAAAACATTTTGGCTATAGTTCTACTTTAAGGGGTTGAACACCAACTGCTAGCCAGGTCTTCTCATCCATCATCTGGCCTGACCTGGCTTCATAATGGTCCTTTAGCTAAATGGGCACACACTCACTGTAAACACTCTAAACAGACATAAAAAGCTCAAATCTTGTGCAAAGCCTTCCCAGGAGGGTGGAGGCTGTTATAGTAACAAGGAAGGCGGAATGGGGAGAGGGGGGCAACTCCATACTAATGCCCTTGGTTTTTCAAAGGAAAGTCCAAAACGCTCATATAGGTGTGATGGTCAGGTGTTAACCAGAGATGTATAGTAACTAAGTAGAATTACTTCACTACTGTACTTAAGTACCAAAAGGTGGTATCTGTACTTTCCTAGAGTAGAATTTTTTTCTCCTACTTCCACTTTTACTTCACTACATTTTTTCGATGATTTCAATACTTCTACTCCGATATTTTTTTTTTTTTGTGCTGCATACTTACTCGTTACAATTATAAAAATTACCACTGCCAGAACAGTAGATGGCAGGTTTCATGAAGCTCAAAACATGTGTATTATCAGCGCATACGAAAATAAATGCTACTGTATGTATAAATAAAAGCTGCATTTGAAATTATAAAAAACAATATGATGTTCAAACTTTTGACTTTTTTCTTTAATAACTACATAACACAGTACTTGTACTTTTACTTTCAGTACTTGAGTAGCAATTTTTTTTCAAAACTACTGGTACTTTTACTTTCAGTACTTGAGTAGCAACATTTTTTAAAAAACTACTTGCAATACTTAAGTACAAAAAATGTTGAATACTTTAGTACTTCTACTCAAGTTACTTTTTGATCGAGCACTTCCACTTCTACTCAAGTCACTTTTTGATCGAGCACTTGTACTTTTACTCAAGTATGGGTTTCCAGTACTTTATACAACTCTGGTTTTAACAAACTGAATAATATCAGTACAGGTATTAACCTCATCCAGTTACCAGGATAGAATATTTATCGTTAAAGTGGGCCATTAAAACTGTCACAAGTTTTGCTAAAAAGGGAAAAAAAATGGAAAAAAGGAGACAAACTGGAAATAAAAGAAACTTCAGGCATGCAGCGGTTTTACCTTCAGAACACATTTTTCCAGTCCATCCAGAAGAACAGGCACAAGTTCCATCAATCGGACTACAATGCCCTCCATTTTGGCAATAACAGGTGCTAGCGCAATCCTTTCCCCAAAGTCCCAGTGAGCACGCTAAAGAAATAGTATAAAGTATGTTTAGTTTTTTTTTCCTGAAAATAAAAGAAAACCAAAATATAGGACTACAAATAAACATGATAACATTTAATTTCCTCCCACAAAAATACAGTGCCTTGAAAAAGTATTCATACCCCTTGAGATATACCACATTTTGTAATGTTACAACCAAAAACGTAAATGTATTTATTGTGATTTTATGTGAAAGACCAACACAAAGTGGCACATAATTGTGAAGTGGAAGGAAATTGATAAATGGTTTTCACATTTTTTTTTACAAATAAATATGTGAAAAGTGTGGCCCCCCCCCCCCCCCCCCCATCCGAGTCAATACTTTGTAGAACCACCTTTCACTGCAATTACAGCTGCAAGTCTTTTTGAGGATGTCTCTACCAGCTTTGCACATCTAGAGAGTGAAGTTTTTGCCCATTTTTCTTTGCAAAATAGCTCAAGCTCTCTCAGATTGGATGGAGAGTGTCTGTGAACAACAATTTTCAAGTCTTGCCACAGATTGGATTTAGGTCTGAACTTTATTGGATTTAGGTCTGAACTTTGACTGGGCCTTTCTAACACACAAATGTTCTTTGATCTAAAACATTCCATTGTAGCTCTGGCTGTATGTTTAGGGTCATTGTCCGGCTGGAAGCATGTTTTCTTATAAGATTGCCCTGTATTTGGCTTCACCCATCTTCCCATCAACTCTGACCAGCTTTCCTGGCCCTGCTGAAGAAAAGCATCCTCACAACATGCTGCCACCACCACCATGTTTCACGGTGGGAATGGTGTGTTCAGCGTGATGTGCAGTGTTAGTTTTCGCCCACACATAGCGTTTTGCTTTAAGGCCAAAAAGTTCAATTTTGGTCTCATCTGACCAAAACACCTTCTTCCACATGTTTGCTGTGTCCCCCACTGCAATGAGGACTTCTTAAGGCTTTCTTTCAACAATGACTTTCTTCTTGTCATTCTTTCATAAAGGGCAGATTTGTGGAGTGCGTAACTAATAGTTGTCCTGTGGACAGATTCTCCCACCTGAGCTGTGGATCTCTGCAGCTCCTCCAGAGTTACCATGGGCCTCTTGGCTGCTTCTCTGATGAATGTTCTCCTCTCCTTCCCTGTCAGTTTAGGTGGACGGCCATGTCTTGGTAGTTGTGCCATACTCTTTCCATTTTCGGATGATGAATTAAACAGCGCTCCGCAAAATGTTAAAAGCTTGTGATATTTTTTTTATAACCTAAGCCTGCTTTAAACTTCTCCACAACTTTATCCCTGACCTGTCTGGTGTGTTCCTTGGTCTTTACTATGCTGTTTGTTCACTAAAGTTCTTTAACAAACCTCTGGGGGCTTCACGAAAAAGCTGTATTTATACTGAGATTGAATTACACTCTATTTACTAATTAGGTGACTTCTGAAGGCAATTGGTTCTATTAGATTTTAATTAAGGGTATAAGAGTAAAGGGGGCTGAATACAAATGCACGCCCCACTTTGAGATATTTATTTGTAAGAAATTATAAAAACATTTTATAGTTTTCATTCCACTTTACAATTATGTGCCACTTTGTGTTGGTCTATCACATAAAATCCCAATAAAATGCATTCATGTTTTTGGTTGTAACATGACAAAATGTGGAACATTTCAAGGGGTATGAAAACTTTTTCAAGGCACTGTAACTCTGGTTATGGTTATCATCGTTGTGGATCTAGGACATGTAAATTTATTATTGTGACTAGGGCATTAAATTGTAATCTTCTCTGGGGACAGGGATTCCACCTCTGGTGATATCAGGACTCTTAAGTAGTTGACTTTTCCGCACCTACCACAACTGAAATATCTGTTTCACATTTACTGACCATTCGATTTCTAGCATTTTCGCATGTGTGGTTTTGAAGAATGACTATGAGCACTTGGACTGGTGTCATTTTAGGCAAGACAAATATGAAAACAGCAATAATTTTTGTAGAAGACACCTAG
The DNA here is from genome assembly GCF_965119305.1 of Pelophylax lessonae. Classification (NCBI taxonomy): domain Eukaryota; kingdom Metazoa; phylum Chordata; class Amphibia; order Anura; family Ranidae; genus Pelophylax; species Pelophylax lessonae. Next base: position 28,940,524 of record NC_138780.1, read on the forward strand.
TCATTTTGTTACATGTGTCACCACTAAACTTGACCATGGACAAAATTCACGGCTTGACCAAGTGATCTTTTTTTGACTTGCTCTTATTTATGTATAGTTGTACTGCCTGCTGGTTTATTTGAACACCTGCTCTTAAAGGTTAGGATAGGTAGCAGTTAGCTGAGAAATGCTGATATACTTCAACTTGTTCTCACGTCAGGTAACAATGAACATTACGTTATTAAAGATAGCCTTCTGCAGTGATGGTGAACCTTGGCAAACCAGATGTTTTGGAACTACATTTCCCATGAAGCTCATCTACACTGCAGAGGTAGGGGTAGCTATTATATTGGAAATTCTTTCATTTATGGAATATCAGCATTGTTTGGGGAACTCAGTACCCAAATCACACAAAATTTGTCTAGAAGGGTGAATCATCGGTCATCCTGGGATGGACATTACGAAAATCACACCAGTAAGTTATAGGTAGTCTATAATGACTGTCCATGGACATGCCTACACAACCAGTACAGCTAGTATAATGTTGTTAGTGACACATGTTAATTCATTAGTATAAACGGACCCTGATAACTAAAGGGGTTACATAGTTAGTCAGGGGCTTCTTTACCTTCAGAGCATGTCTTTCCAGTCCATCCTGGCAAACAGTTACACGACCCATCTACAGGACTGCACTGCCCTCTATGCTGGCAATTGCAGCTGCTGGAGCAGTCTTTTCCCCAAGATCCTGGGGGACAGGCTTAAAAAAAAAAAGGAATTGTTTAATATACAGTTAAAAAAATGAATGTGATATGTGCATATGTTATAAACCCTCATGTTGATCAATGGGTAGAGCTGATTAGGGGTATAGTTAAAGCCTAACTCCCAGCATTTTTATTTTTTTCCCATGCTGTTTTTTTCTTGGGGTGAACACAACGCCTATGCTCACCTGATCCTTTGATCCTCTGGAAAATGGCACTCCCCGATGTCCATCAGTAGAATGTACCTGACGTTTTCATGTCCAGAGCCGGTCTATGGCCATGATGAAGTCAGGAACAGTCCACGGCACAAGACAAGGGATCAGTCTTGCACTGGTAGGATTAGGTGAGTGTATCTCGGCTCTCCGAACCCCTAAACCAAAACGAGCAGCTAACCAATACAGTGCAGGCCCAGCCCCATAGACTGGTTAAAAAAAAAAAAAAAGCCTGGAGTTCTGCTTTAAAGAAAAACCCAAATCCCCCAATATTTTTGTCCTTACCCTCCTCTCCTGTGCCCTCATCTTTGGGAACTGACAAAGGCCTGTGATACATCTGTGCATGCATGGGGGGGGGGGGGGGTTTCTGCATATGTGCACACATGTGAATCCCCTACGCGTGCACAGATGTGCACTGGGAAATAAAACAGGAACATAAAAGTCTAGGAAGAGGAAAGGTGGCAGAAAAAAAGGTGTATTAGATACCCCAATATGTCCACAATAAGGGTATAAAGGGCCAAACTGGCCTAAGACACATAAAGATATTATAAGGTGGTGATCTTCTCCTTAAAGAAGGAAAAGGCCTGGAAGCTAGGTGTGAAACCTTGGAGGTCATACATGGGAGATCAAATCATAGAGGTGAGGGTTTTAGGTGTAAAACCTGTGGGGAAAGGCTTTATAAGCATACCTGCTAACTGTCCCATTTTTGCAGGGACAGTCCCAGCAAAAAGGACCCTGTCCCGGGTAATTTAGTTTGTCCCAGCTATCCGTAAATACCCGTTACGGGCAGCCGGTGCCCATAAAAAAAAAAAAAAAAAAAAATGGTTGTGTCAGTCAGCTGCAGACCAGAGAAGATCCGTCACCCGGAAGTGCTGTTGGCAGGGGATGAACATATTCTGTGGAAGGTGAGAAAGACTTTAATTTTGAATGGGTTTGGGGGCCAATCTCTGACAAGTAGAAGCATTCAAAGGAGAAAACGTAAGAGATAGGCAGAGGCACTTCCTGGAATTAAACAACAGGGCTACAAGGACCATTGGAAACCTATTCTGCACCTACTATGCTTCATCAAAAATAAACATAGGTTTTATGAGTGCAAGGCTTCGCTTGCAAAAATAATGGTATGCATTAAAACTTGGAAAAGCATATATTGAAAGAACCAGTTTAAATTACAATTTCGGCCTTAGGGAGGGAAAATGTAACCAAAGTGTTTTCAATGAGCATGTGTCACTTATGATATAATTCATTATATGTGCACCTCCCTTTTCAATTTCCTGTAATTCTCTCTTTATTGACTAGACCCCATAATCTGATGACAAGTAGGCGTAGATTAATTATGCGGAGTGGGCAGGGCTTCAGGGAAGTGGGTGTGGTAAGTAATTGATAGCTGTGCTGCAAAGTGTCCCTGGAAATTTTTTTCAAATGTTGGCAACTATGTATATGTATCCAAGAAACTTAAGCCCCGTACACACGTACTGATCGTCGGCCGAACGATCGGCCGTCTTTTGTCCAGGGCTGTCGTGTCGACTGAAAACTGCAAAAGACTGCACACTAATTTTGTCGGCCAACAACAGCCGACTGCAGAAGTGATGTCATGTGATGGTTAACTTTCCGTGTGTTTTTTCTTTTCTGAGCATGCCCAGTCTTGCTAATCTGCTGTCTGTCGGCCGAAATCTGTACTGACTGGCGAACAATCGGCCATTCTGGTGACGGCCAACAAAAATTTCAAAGTCTGCACGACAGATTCTGTTTGGCCGAAAATGCGCTGTCGGCTGTCGGAAGCATCACACTAACAAGCCTACAATCGGCCAAACGGTCGTCGGCCGAATATTTACGGCCGACAATCGGTACGTGTGTACGGGGCTTAAGTCAGGATGTTGTATGTCATTTACTAAGGATTCAGGGAGAACAAGAACACATATTTAGAAAAACAACGTAACTCTTTAGGGTACTGTACTGTAAAAGTGGTTACCATATAGTTTAAGAATTTGTAATTTTTATGTTAATAGCAAAAGAGCTTTTATATAATCACTGATTCTCAACTGAATTTATTTTGAAAATACACCATACATGACTGGTAGGTACTGGATTTCATCCATTTATGGAAAATGGGTTTACTGTGTCAACAGGTCACCAATGGTGAAAATGTAGGTAGGAAACCAGATGGCTCACAGGAATGTGAGAAAATGTGAAAATGGTTAAAGTGCAGTAATTAAACATTGGTTATTGGTAGAAAACAATTGATGAATGTTTTTGGAATGTTGCCCCTCACCCTGTTCCATACCCTTAAAATCAATTAAATAACATGAGTCTTAACGAACAAAGTTTTTTGTCTATAACGCAAAACTGTAATTCACCAGTAGGTGGTAGCACAGTTGAGCAAATGTAATGCCTGTTATTTTTCCCTAAATCTACAGTAATGGCTTTCTAAGGCTGTTCATTAATATACAGTATATTAGGCTCAAAGGAGGATTAAGAACATGGATTGGGAGACCAGCACAAAAAAACTGGCCTTTTAATGGAAGAAGTGGTTTTCTGCAGGCTTTACAGTGCGCGGCAGTGATTGATGACTATGGTGAAAGATGAGTTTTGTTTTAAAGAAGCTGGTTTATTGTGATGCAACTTTTTACATACATACAGGTGCGTCTCATAAAATTATAATATCATCATTTTTTTCAATAATTCAATTCAAAATGTGAAACTCATATATTTTATATAGATGCGTTACACACAGAGTGATATATTTCAAGTATTTCTTTCTTTAAATTTTGATGATTATGGCTTACAGCTAGTGAAAACCCAAAATTCGGTATCTCAGAAAATTAGAATATTACATAAGACCAATGAAAAAAAAGGATTTTCAAAACAAAAACTTTAGCTTACTGAAAAGTATGTCCGTGTACAGTATAGTATGCACTCAGTACTTGGTCTGGAATCCTTTTGCATTAATTACTGAATTAATGCGGTGGGGCATGGAGACGATCAGCCTGTGGCACTGCTGAGGTGTTATGGAAGCCCAGGTTGCTTTGATAGCAGCCTTCAGCTCATCTGCATTGTTGGGCCTGGTGTCTCTCATTTTTCTCCTAACAATACCCCACAGATTCTTTATGGGGTTTAAATCAGACGAGTTTGCTGGCCAATCAAGCACAGTGATACCATGATCATTAAAACAAGTATTGGTACTTTTGGCAGTGTGGACAGGTACCAAGTCCTACTGGAAAATTAAGTCAGCATCTCCATCAAGCTGGTCAGCAGAGGGAAGCATGCATTGCTCTAGAATTTCCAGGTAGAGGGCTGTGCTGACTTTGGACTTGATAAAACACAGTGGACCAACACCAGCAGAGGACATGGCTCCCCAAATCATCACTGACTCTCCACACTTCCTCTAGAATCTGGGACCTTGATTTCCAAATGAAATGCAACATTTTCCACAGTCCATGATGATTTGGGGAGCCATGTCATCTGGTGTTGATCCACTGTGTTTTATCAAATCCAAAGTCAGCGCAGTCCTCTACCAAAAAATTCTAGAGCACTTCATGCTTCCCCCTGCTGACCAGCTTTATGGAGATGCTGATTTAATTTTCCAGCAGGAATTGGCACTTGCTCACACTTCCAAAAGTACTAATACAGGGTTTAATGATTATGGTATCACTGTGTTTGATTGGCCAGCAAATTTGCCTGACCTAAACCCCATTCTGTGGTTCCAGTTCTCATTCTGACCGATCATAAGAATCTGACGTATCTCTCGAAGGCCAATAGGCTCACACACCGTCAGGCCAGATGGGCCTTATTCTTGTCTCATTTTGACTATGTGGTCTCTTATTTTCCCAGCTCCAGGAAGGTTAAAGCTGTTGCCTTGTCTCGCCAGTATTCTGAGTTGTCCAGGGAGGACACCAACTTAACCTCTCCTCTTGGGGAACAGATCTTTGCTGCCCAACCTGTTGCTCCCATGGAGAGACCTGCTGGCAAATATTTTGTACGTGAGGGGTTGCGCATCAGACTGTTGCGCACGTATGACAATTCCAAGACTGCCGGTCAGACTGGTAAGAACCAGATGTCCTTTGCTATTTCCCATCAGTTCTGGTGGCCATCTCTCCGCACTGATGTTGCTACGTATGTGGCTGCTTGTTCGGTCTGTGCCCAGACTAAATCTCCATGGCACCTTTCCTTGGGCCTACTGCATCCCATTCCCAATAGGGAGTGTCCCTGGTCTCACCTGGCCATGGATTTTAATGTAGAACTTCCCACGTCTTGGGGTTACACAGTTATCCTCATAGTTGTCGACCGGTTTTACAAAATGTGCCACTGTGTTCCTTTTAAGAGGCTGCCTACCGCTCAGGAGCTTGCATTGGGGTTTGATAGGGAGGTTTTCTGCTTATATGGGTTGCCTAAGGAGATTGTCTCAGACCATGGGAGCCAGTTTGTCTCTAGGTTCTAGCGATTATTTTTCTCCCAGTTGGGTATTCAACTCTCCTCGGCCTACTGACCACAGTCCAATGGTGCCGCTAAGTGTTCCAACCAAGCTCTGGAGCAATTTCTCCGCTGCTATATCTCTGACCATCAGGACAATTGGGTTGATCTGCTACTGTGGGCATTGTTTGCCAGGAACCCTGCCATTAACTTGTCTTCCGGAATGTCTCCATTCATGGCCAATTATGGGTTCCAACCTGCTGTGTTTCTCGAGTTGTTCTCGCCACAGGACATTCCAGCTGTGGAGGATCATCTTCGTGCCCTCCATTCCTCTTGGGTGCAGATCAAGAGACTTTACGGGTCTCTGCACAGCGTCAGAAGCTCCAGGCAGACCGGAGACATTTATCTGCTCCTTCATACCAGGTCGGGGAGAGGGGGTGGTTGTCGACCCGTAATCCAAACCTCAGGGTGCCCACTCCTAAACTGGCACCTTGTTTTGTTGGGCCTTTTCGCATCCTCCGTAAGGTGAACCCGGTGGCCTATGCCCTTGATCTTCCTCCTGGCATGCGTATCTCCAATGTCTTTCACGTGGCACTTTTTAAGCCACTGCTTTGCAATTGCTATACAGTATACATATATTATACTATATACTATACATTATACTTCACTTCCTCACCCTCGTCCCATTCCTGTGGGCAATCATGAGGAGTATGAGGTTAGCAGCATCTTGGATTCTCGTCTGTTTCGAGGTCAGGTTCAATACCTGGTTCACTGGAAGGGTTATGGTCCTGAGGAGCGCTCCTGTGTACCCTCCACTGATGTTCATGCTCCTGCCCTTCTCCGCGCTTTGCATGCTCACTTTCATCAGAAACCGCTTTTTTGCTCTGTGGAGGAGGGGCCGTGGAGGGGAGGGTACTGTCGAGGTCTTACCTTGCCTTCCTGTTGGCAGCCATCTTGGACATGTGAAGAGTGCTGTCTCTTATAAACTCTGTTTGCATCATCACTTACCTGCTGCCTGGGCGTCGCTCAGTGATGATGTTGCACACCTGACTATACATATATCACCTGATGGCTTTTAGACCTTGCCCTTGTATTTGTGCTCCAAGGTGCATCACTGCTAGCAGTCCTCTGTTCTCTGTGTTCCTCTGTGCATGACCTGGCTTTGCTGACAACCTTCCTGGCTCTCGATTCCGCATTGGCAGAAGACCCAGCATCGGCAGACGACCCGGCTTTGGCACGCTATTCGCTCCTGGACTTGACCCCGGCTTGGATGACTACCCGCTCCTGGACTCGATCGCGGCTTGGATGACTACCCTCTTCCGAACCTGACCCCGGCTTTTCCTGATTTCGCTCCTCTCTCTTGCTGTGCGTTTATTATTGTTGAATTAATAAACTGTTTATTTTACTTGCATCTTCGTGTGGTCTGGTTTCCTGGCACCCTGACAACTGTATGTTATTATAATGTAATGTTTTATTGTTGCTGTGTTTTTCATTGTTAACCATAGTTTTCTTTGCAGATTCACAATTCTACTGTTTTTCTGCACTGTATACTATTATATTGTAATGTTTTATTGTTATGGGTTTTTTTTTTTTGTTAACCATTGTTTTCTTTGCAGATACACCCATCAGCTGCAGCACTGATTTGTTTATTCTGACAGAAACAACATTTGCTCTCAGCATATACCTAAATCAATGATTGCAGCGCTGTAGGAGTTGATTTCACCAACGCAGTTAAAAAAAAGAGCATATATGTCGAAGCATAGAGGATGGGGTGGACACAGAGGGCTGAAGGAAAAAAAAGAACATTGCATGTATGCCCATCATTAGAAGTGGGTGGATGCTGAGAGGTCTAATGGTGGGCATACCACACACTTTCTGGCAGAGATCTCTTCATCCACATTGATCGATGTGAATGGAGGAATCGGTTAGGTTCTCTTTTTTTGTTCAACCCACAGGATGCCATTGGGAAATTGGAAAAGCATCTTATCACACCAATATTGGTGTGGTCAGATGCTTTAAGGGCAGAGGAGAGATCTAGAGTCGAATTGACCCAAATTTTTTTTTTAAAAAGGGTACCTGTCAGCTGTCACTACTTATTGCTATCATAGGGGATATTTAAATTCCCTGAGATAACAATAAAAATTATTTAAAAAAAAAAAATGAAAGGGAAGGGAAGGTGTCAAAATAAAAAAAAAAAATAAAAATAAATAATATAAAAAAAAAAAAAAGTCAAGCACCCCTGTCCCCCCGTGTTTGCACGCAAATGCGAAGCAGAGGCAAGCATCAGTCTGGTGTTATATGTAAACAGCAATTGCAGCATGCATGTGAGGTCTCACCGCAAACATCATATAGAGGGCAGTAATTCTTGCAGTGGACCTCCTCTGTAAATCTAAAGTGGTAACCTGTGAAGGCTTTTAAAAATGTACGTAGTTTGTTGTCGCTGCACGGGCGTGTGCAATTTTAAAGCATGTCATATTTAGTATCTATGTACTTGGCATAAGATCATCTTTTATATTTTACTAAACAATTGGGCAATATATAGTGTATCTGTGCATTAAATAAAAAAAAGTTTTTCCCAAAAAACTGTGCAAATACCGTCTGACATAAAAATTGCAACACCCACCATTTTGTTCTCTAGGGCCTCTGCTTTAAAAAATATATATAATGTTTGGGGATTCAAAGTAATTTTATATTAAAAAAAAAAAATTTCATGTAAACAAAAGGTGTCAGAAAAGGCTTGGTCTTCAAGTGATTAGAAGAGTGGGTAATCTATGGCATAAGCTTCTAATATTTGTCATAAAATGCCAGGACAGTTCAAACACCCCCCCCCCCCAAATTACCCCTTTTTGGAAAGTAGACACCCCAACCTATTTGCTGAGAGGCGTGTTGAGTCCATGGAATATTTTATATTTTCCCACAAGTTTTGGGAACATGACAATATTTTTTTATTTTTCACACAAAGTTGTCACATAAATAATATTTTTTTTTTTTCAAAACTTTGTGACAAAAAAGCAAGATCTGCAAAATACTCAACATGCCTCTCAACAAATAGCTCAGGGTGTCTACTTTACGAAAAGGGGTAATTGGGGGGGGGGGTTGTGCTGTCTTGGCATTTTATGGTCTCCGAAACCGTGGTATCTCCATACTCAGGAGAAGCAGCAGAATGTATTTTGGGGTGTCATTTCACATATACCCATGTCATGTTTGAGCAATATATCCTTAAATCCTACCATATAGTATTTATACTTGCACAGGGGGAAAATGCTCTCCTGCTCTCCTGGCCAGTCCTCTCCTAATTAAGAAAAGGTACTGTATTTTCTGGCGTATAAGACTACTTTTGAACCTGAAAAAAATCCCACAAAAAATAGGGGGTCGTCTTATACGCCGAGTATAATATCTCCAAGGTAACCCAAGTATAAGAATTACCGGTAGATGTAATCTCTCAAGACACTAGCTGTGTAGGAATCCTGTACCGGTATACCGTATGTACCGTAGCTTCTCGGATTGGCGGAGTAACATCAGCCCGCCTCTCTGACTCTGCCAATCTGAGCAGGCTTTGCATTCAATAATAGAATACATCACTCACTCTGATTGGCTCAGCGCAGTATACTGTATGTAGTCGAAGCTACGGTACATATGGTATACCGGTACAGGATTCCCACACAGCCAGCATCTTGAGATTACATCTACCGGTAATACTTATACTTAGGGTACCTTGGAGATATTATGAGAGATTACATGTATTACAGTACTTGGAGTACCTTGGAGAGCTATGAGAAATCTGATGTTTTTCAATGGTGTTGCCTTGCTTCGGAAGGGGGGTAGTCTTATATGGCGAGTATAGCCCAAAACCTATGTTTTAACTTAAAAATTAGGGGGGGGTCGTCTTATACGCCCAGTCGTCTTATATGCCGGAAAATATGGTAAAGTAAAACATAGCTCCTGGCAAGCAAACAGCTCCTCCTTATTATCTGTCCTGCGTGAGTTAGAAAAGTGGAAACTGGGTTGCTTAGCCTTTCTGGCTCATATATGTCCACATTTCTATATTTTTAAAGCAAAATGTATAAACACATACGCTCAGAACAGTCGCTGCCTCTCCATCCAGGTGAGCATTTACAGGAGCCATCGATGGAATTACAGGTGGAGTGGCTGGAGCATTTGCAGGCAAAGGTACATTTCTTCCCATAACGGCCTGGAGGGCAGCCTTAAAAATAAAATATTAGAACAGAGGATCATATATGAAGCATGAGCTTACAATTTAACCATCTAACCCAACAGTAGAGTTGAAAAGAAGACCAAAATTTAAAACATATATAGGGATTGTTTGCAATATATTACATTTAGAAATAAAATAAAATACATTTTTTTTTTTTTTTTTAACAATACCATTGGCATGTTGATGATATGGGGAGGGAGTAGCTAGAGAAAGTAAAAAATATGCAGATTAAACAACTTTACTGTAAAGTATAACTAAAGGCAAAACTTTTTTTTTTTTAGTTTTTGTTAGAGTTGAGAGGGGTTTGAACCCTGTTAGTTATTATTGCTGTATGTGCCCCTGTTGAGGAGATGCACCCTCTCCTGTCCTGTGTCCTGTTAACCTTTATGATTGAAATTTTGGGTTGTCTTGAGAAAAGCAATAAAGTAAACCCCCCTCCATCATGGAGGTTACGTTCCAGACCCACCCACGATAACTGAAAATCCACGAAATAGAAATTACTGGACTTCTGATGGTCTTAAATCCCCGTGTCATTTCTTCCGCCCATTGGTCTGACGAAGGAGCACATCTGCGCATGCTCCGAATCGCGTTACCGCCCCCCTTACATCACCACGCCGGGTGCGGTCCATGAGCAGGGCATACGTTCCACCGCAGCCTCGCACTGATTCCCTGCTCCTGATTGGGCTCCCCTCATTGGCGTCATCTCCCTGCTGCTGGACAGTCGAAAGACGGGACGAGCCGCGGGACCAGGAAGAGATCCCCCGAGCCGTGGACACATGTCATCTGCAATGTAAGTCTGCTTATCGTGTGTGAATAAAGTGTTATCTGCTGCACTCAGAGGCGCCTTTCTTCTTCTTCTGAATCAGTACGTATGACTCCGCAATATACCGGGACCTCGAAAACTGAGCCGCGATATAACGGGATTTGCTGTAGTGGGGAAATCTTTCAATGGGGACACTAGTTTTGGTGACCTTGTGATTTGTATGGATTTCCTCTCACTTCCTGTTTGGCTATGGGACAGGAAGTGAAGATAAATCTCCAAAATGGGACACAGATGGCAAAAAATAATCTTACAGGGGTTAAAATCACCCCTTGCTCAATCCAAAATTAAAAAAAAGGTTTGCCTATAGTTCTACTTTAAGAAACCAAGTCAATTTGTGGGCAGCAGGCTTGATGGTACCTAAATTATCATAATTAAACATGAACATAATTTTGTTAGTTATAAAAAGCAATGAAAAAGGTACATTTTTAACTAAAGATAATAAGCGTGTATATTTCACTTTTTATTATGACTGCTATCTGTTCCTGAGCAGTAATTATAAAAGTATTGCAGATGATGGATTTGGGCTTACACACTGGGCAAACCAGGTATATGCTTCTAAGGGTTACATAATGTACTATTAACCAATTGTGAGGGACTTGTGATGTAAGAACAATCGAAAATGGCTGCTAAGTTTTATAGAAGGGTCCTTGACAGTGGAGTCAATGTTTTCTTACATAAATAATTGGGAAGTTAATTATTTATTGAAGCAAGTGAATGGTTAATAGTTTTCCATTGAAAAGCTGCATGAATCTAAGCAGGAAAACCAACTCGGTTTAACCGTGTCAGCCTGTGAACTGGAATGTTTTTTGTGTGCTTCATAATAGTATTATGGCAGGATCCTTTGGAGAAAGAGAACCTGAGATGGAGAAATTTGGCATATTTTTTATTTTGTGTTGAGAAATGGGAGGCTAGGTAGCATGTCAATCAAATATGGAATGTTGTCCCTTAAGATTGCATCCATAAGAAAGGACGTTGGTGGTCTTTATAATTTCTGTAAAAACTGAGATTTGGGCTCCAAAGGGAAGGAAAATTGAGAGTGAATGCTCCGGAAGAGCAGTCTACAGAGATTATAATGGCAGCCCTGTAAGTACAAAGTTTATGTTTTGTGAAGTTGGTCTCAGGTTACACTTTCTAGAACAGGGATCCTCAAACTACGGCCCTCCAGCTGTTGTGGAACTAAACATTCCATGAGGCATCTCTGACATCTGACATTCACAGACATGACTTGGCATGATGGGAATTGTAGTTCCTGAACAGCTGGAGGGCCATAGTTTGAAGACCCTTGTTCTAGAGGGACCTAAACCTTGTAGTAATGCCTCGTACACACGCAACGATTGTTGGCCGTGAATTTTCGGCCAACGTCCGATCGGCCAATTGTCGGCTTGTTAGTATGATGCTTCCGACAACCGACTCCGACTTTTCGGCCGAACAAAATCTGGTGTACATGCTATAAAAATTTTTTTGGCCGTCAACAGAACGGCCGATTTTCCGTCAGTCAGTACAGATTTCGGCAGACAAAAATCTGATGAGCAAGACTGGGCATGCTCAGAGAAGAAAAAAACACACGGAAAGTAAACCATCACATGACATCACTTCTGAAGTTGATTTTTGTTGACCGAGAAAATTCGTGTGCAGTCTAGAGCACATTTCAACCAACACAACAACACTGGACGGCCGATAATCGTTGCGTGTGTACAAGGCATTAGTCTACACATTTTCTGATTGATTCCCTTGGAGTGATTTGTTGGGATGTTTTACATTTTCCTACAATAGAAGCCTGCGTCTGGCACTTTTATTTACTGTAATTGGCTTCTTACTGTTCTCGCAGTCTGGTCCCTGGAAGCCAGCAGTGCAGGTACACGATCCATCCTCCGCAGAGCAGAACGCCCCGTTCTTACACGTACAGGACATGTTACAGTTCCTCCCCCAAAATCCCTCTTTGCAGGTCTGCTCACAGTAGATGCCTGATAAAATAAGTCACATTTATTGAAAAATCAGACATGCAGAATTGACATTTCAAATATATACACACATCCTCTTTCATTAGAGATTCTAATTTACTATTTTTCAGTCTTTTTGTTGTAAAATGTGTCCCTGTTCATAGTGAACTAGACAGAAAAAAGATATAGTTATCAAGTTTATTATTTTACAAATTCCATCCGTCTAGTTCAGTTTCAGTCTAGTTGTTATCAATATGGCTTAACTCCCGGTTCACACTAAGGCGACCTGTGAGGCGACCTGGTCGCCTCACAGGTCGCCGTAGGTCGCCTCCCATAGGGAAGCTGCGGACCCGTTCACAAGTCGCTCCGACTTAGAAAAAGGGTCCGGAGCTTCTTTGGGGCGACCAGGAGGTGACCGCCATAGACTTCAATGTTATGAAGTCCGTGGCGGCCGCTCCGAGGTCGCGGCGCGCTGCTCGCACCGTGACCTCGGAGGTCGCCACCCGAAGTCGGATCGCCCCTATGTGAACGGGTCCTTACTGGCTAATCCTGTCAATTGTTTCATAAACGTCAGTAAAAACCATTGAGACTGCAAATGCAGATGGACTAATCTATGCCTTGTGACAGCTTTTATTTTTGCTGATCAAAAGGCCACTGTATTCTGACAAACAAGGTTACTAAAACTAGCTTTGGTGTGCTACACTACTTGGCCAAAAGTTTCTGCATTCCAGGCCATCACACTTTTATGAGCTTTTTTAGACATCCCGTTCAAAAACTATGGGCCCTCTTGAGGCTATAACAGCCTCCAACTTTCTGAGAAGTTTTTCTACAAGACTTTGGAGTATATTTGTGGAAATGTGTGCCCCAGAGCCTGCAAACCAGTGTTCCAGTTCATCGTAGTGGTGTTCAATAGATTGAAATCAGGGCTCTGTGTAGACCACTTGAGTTCCTCAACAATAAACAGGTCTTTTGTTGCCACAAGGTTGGAAGAGCACAATTGTCCAATATATATATATAAGTTGAAGCATTACCCTTCACTGGAAAGACTTGAGCACATTAATTTTGCCTATTTGGCATACATAAATACTGTTGCTGTAATATAAGTACTGTATATGTTTATACTATTAATCCTTAGGCTCCATGTACACGGGACGCTGGAAATGGCCGTTTAGGAGCAGTTGGGCGTTTTTTTTAGAAGCCCCTGAACCCATCTACATTTTATCTTATCTGTCCATGTACACCAGGTCGTTTGCGGTCATTTGCGGGCAGTTGCGTTCAGGGACTTTTTTTAGAACGCAATTATTTGCGTTCGAACGTGTGTTTCCCGGCGTTTCAAACGCAAAGACGAGACCGAACGCGTCCGAACGCGACCGAACTTGATGACCCGCGTTTGGCGTTCGCGTTTTTCCATTTTAAAGGGGAATAATTTTTGTTGACCTCTAGGAACGGTTCTAAACGCAAACGCCCGCTAAACGCGGGTACAAACGCGACCGAACGGACGTTTCAAACGTCCTAAAAATTCCAGCATTCAAAGGGACTTTTAACAACGTCCCGTGTACATGGACCCTTAAACTTTAAGACTGGAGGGTGAGTACATCAGACTGGGGGCTGGCTGGCTTCCATGCACCTCTTTTAATCCCTATTTTTTCCGATATAGGGATGGAGACGCTGGGCATACATGCCGGTGTCTCACTTAAAGTCCCACATAGCCCACATTGTCTATAAACTTGTAATAATTCTTTTAATTTTATTAACATTCCTTTTCGGGAAAGACTCTTACCCATGAATTCCATAACATTTAAGCATATGGTGAGTTTTCTCGATCCTGAGGACATCTAAAATGCCAGGGAGTATCCAGAATGTTAAAATTGAGGACAGATTTAATGGTTTAAACCTGTGTTTGGTACTGGTATTCAATAAGTACAAGCTTAAATAAATGTTTTGCTTCGTTGGGTACAATTCGTTAATGCATAATACAATTCCTTGATGTCTCCAGGTACAAACAGCCAGGGCCTCCAATTTGCGGGACCCCATACAGCCTAGCTGACAGGGCCAGCTTTCTTCCAGCCTCCCCCCTCTTCCCCACCTCAAACAGAAAGGGAACTTTATATACATTATCTTGCGCACACCAGCCACATCTCCCAGCAATTAACCAGCCACATCTCCCACTTAGACCTCACCAGTTAAGCATCAGGGGCCAGGCATAGAAAGGGGACTATTGTCAGCTCCTGACAATTAAAATTCTGGCCTGCCCTGTTGGATTGATATAGAAGAAGAAGCCAGAACTGTAATTTCATTGGTGGAAGTTGTGGCACAAAGAATTACACCGAATGCCTCTAGAAATGAGTAGATAGTCTACTCTTTGTCCCCTTGGTGCTGAACTGATGAAGCCTGGGGAACTTTGTTTAATTGCTGGGAGTCTGGTTCGTAGGAGTACTGTGCATGTGCCAAAAGGTGTTTAAATATCTCTTTTCAGCCCCCAGGTCACTTGCTAAGCTCATGAGGCCTGGGCCAAAAGGGCCAGCTGTACTCCCATCAGTGGACCTGCAAACAGCAATCACAATCCGGCAATGAGTTGCATCCAGTGGAAGGAAGAGAGGAAAGATCCATGGTCCCACACATCCATGGTGTCCTATGGTGGTATGAGGGAGAGAGAGACAACCTCAGTCTGGGCTCCAGCCAAACCAGGCCCAAAATGCGTTTCACTCTGCCTCCTGGAGCTTAGTCATGGGGATCATGAATTGCATCCAGTTGGAGACTAGATTTATTTTTATGGGACATAAGCATGTAGCTCATTGGTTGAACTAGATCGTCTTTTTCGACTATGTAACTATGTAGCTCTTAGTAACCAAACACTTCCTCTTATTCTTCCTATGGACAATACATCATTAACCACTTTACCGCTACTCACTAGAGCTCTACTGCGGCAAAGTGGCTCTTGTAGGTCTGACGACGTAGACCTACGTCCCCAGACACTCCCCCTTCTCGGCGGCGCGCGCGCGCCGCCGGAGGCTCGCTCCCGCTGTATTCAGTCACAGCGGGAGTCGGGCCAGGGGAGGAGTGGCGGTGATCACCGGCGCTCTTCCCCGATCGTCAGGGAATCGAGTCTGGAAATCCGCCCGCTTGTGTAAACAAATTGGCCTAAAATGATAAAACATTTTGATTTTTAATTTTTCTTGGGGGGAATTTCATATAAAAAAATTTGAAAAATATTGTTATTTTTTCAAAATTGTCGCTCTTTTTTTGTTTATAGCGCAAAAAGTAAAAATCGCACATGTGATCAAATACCACCAAAAGAAAGCTATGTTTGTGGGAAAAAAAGGACATAAATTTTGTTTGGGTATGGCGTTGCATGACCGCGCAATTGTCAGTTAAAGTCGCACAGTGCCGAATCGCAAAAAGTGGCCCAGACGTAAGACAGCAAAATCCTCCGGTGGTAAAGTGGTTAATGAAATGAACCAGTTGCTCACGTAATAAAAACAGTGGGGTTGATTTTTTAAAACTGGAGAGTGTAAAATCTGGTGCAGCTCTGCATAGAAACCAATCCGCTTGCAGGTTTTTTTTTTTTTTGGTCAAAGATTATTTGAACAAGCTGAAGTTAAAAGCTGATTGGCTACCATGCACAACTGCATCAGATTTTGTGCTCTCCAGTTTTAGTAAATCAACTCCAGTATGTACAGACATTATATACCAAAAAAATTATTATACTTATTTACTGACCAGTCCATCCCGTTAAGCATCTACATTTCCCGGTCACTGGGTCACAGCCATCTGCATTTTTACATTCACATTGCTGGCTACATCCAGGTCCGAAACTACCCGCCTGTATTTAGACACAAAAATAATTTGGTTTACTTACTAATTCACAAAGACAATGCTGCCTGCACATAAATAAGCTTTTACAAAAATATATGCCTAAAGTATTGTTTTTTTCCAAGTCAGCCAGCATTATATTAATAGGAGAGATGAACAAATTCAACAATTAAGATATTTTTCACATTATTTGCAATAAGAATTATTGTGAACCAGTGTGAATGTTGTCTAATCTTTTTTAAGACCTGATCTAGGTATTCAAGAACAAGGCCTGCATCTTGCTTTTGACTCTCTAGGTCAGTGGCAATCAACTTAGGAGGTATAGGAAGCAGAGGCGTAACTAGAGCCTTCAGGGCCCTGATGCAAGAAAACATGAAGGGCCCCCCAGATCCCTGGCCGGGGCCCTTCCCTTCAAGCCCAGGGCTCTTCCCACTAATCCTGGGGCTCTTTACTCTCGTTGCATGGCCTTTTATTACGGTCCCGCAGCAGGATCCTTTCACAAGTTCTGCAGTGGGCTCCCTTCCTGCAATCTTGGGGCCTCCCCACAGTGGTGCAATGCCAGGGCCAGGTCGCAAGTGTGACTTTTGCAATCCTGGAAGTTCACCCACTGGTTTGCTACTGGGCCCCCTGGAGCATGGGGCCCAGTAGCAATCGCAACCCCTGCAACCCCTGTAGTTACGCCCCGATAGGAAGCCTTCACTGTGGCTCCTAATAGTTTCAAGGGGGTACACATACTATTCAGTATGTGTAATGCTGCACAAGACTGTCAGGGACCACAGTAATCCTACAAGAGATGATCATAGACCATTGACATGCTACAGGTGTGGTTGAAGACAATAGTCAAAGACTAGGGATATGTCACACGAGGCTAGAGGTCACTGTCATTGCTCCCAATTACTGTTTGCTGGGGTCAAAGGGCCTCACAAGAAGTACAAAATGGCCATAGGTTGGACGCCATGACTATAGGTGTCAATACGTTAGATCAAAGGAAACAAATACCACCCAGAGTAAAGTATGAACTGCTTGCACCCAAAATTCACAGACTGAGTCGTCCAACTTAGTCAGACAAGGAAAATAGAGGCAAATATAAATACAATACCTCCACATTGTTACCTAACTTCCTTAAAGCGGAGTTCCATCCAAAAGTGGAACTTCTGCTGATCTGCTTCCTCCCCCCCTCCGGTGCTACATTTGGCACCTTTCAGGAGGAGAGGGGAACAGGAACCAGTTTTTGACAGGTACCCTTCCCCACTTCCGGGAGACGGCGCTGTTCCTCGAAAGTTTGGCCCCCCTCCTCTTTCACCGGCCGCAAGGCCAATTTGAAGGGTTTCACTGCCGGTTTCCCTCAGAACGGATGGCGGCGGCAGCACCCGGCCGCCGACTCGAAAATCGGCTGGGGTGCCGACATTGCAGGCCCCCTGGACAGGTAAGTGTCTATATATTAAAAGTCAGAAGCTACAGTATTTTTTTCCCCCAGCTGGAACATTGCTTAAGTTACTATTTAAAGGCTCAGTCCACCCAAAAAGTAAAATTTCTGTTATTGGTGAAGGCTGGTAGGCTGGCCCTCACTGGCTACATTTTTCTGTTTTCTGTGGGCACTTTTCAAAATGATACAACACTGTCAATAGTATATTTAGTCCCCATTCACACTGGGGCGATCCGACTTCCCGGGGCGACCTCAGAGCAGCCGGCACGGACTTCATAACATTGAAGTCAATGCAGGTCGCTCCAGGTCACCCCAAAGAAGCTCCGGACCCTTTTTCTAAGTCGGAGCGACTTGTGTCGCTCCTATTAGAACGGGTCCATAGCTTCTCTATGCCAGGCAACCTACGGCGACCTGTCAAGCGACCAGGTCGCCTGACAGGTCGCCCCAGTGTGAATGGGGGCTTAACAGATTGTATAGGTGAAGTTCAGTGTTATGCAGGGTATACACGCACAGTTTTATTTGTTAAGCCAGTGGTTGAATGAAAAAAAAAAAAAAAAAACTGATGGATCCCCACATTAACACAAGTGTTGGTGAAGGGATCTTCCCCACCATGCTATTGCTATTGGCTGCATGTGCTGCAGGGGCGTAACTACAGGGGTTGCAGGGGTTGCAATTGCTACCGGGCCCCATGCTCCAGGGGGCCCAGTAGCAAACCAGTGGGTGAACTTCCAGGATCTCAAAGGTCACACTTGTAACCGGGCCCTGGCATTGCACCACTGTGGAGAGGCCCCAAGATTGCAGGAAGGGGGCCCACTGCAGAACTTGTGAAAGGATCCTGCTGCGGGACCATAATAAAAGGCCATGCAACGAGAGTAAAGAGCCCCAGGATTAGTGGGAAAAGCCCCGGGCTTGAAGGGAAGGGCCCCGGCCAGGGGTTTGGGGGGCCCTTCATGGTTTCTTGCATCGGGGCCCTGAAGGTTCTAGTTACGCCTCTGATGTGCTGATTGAATGCTGATTTTCCAGGAGGACCATTCAACAGAAGCCAGTATAACAACCAGCTTCTGTTGAATAAACAGGGATAGAAACGTACCAAAATCCGACTGGCTCAATTTTGGCATGTGTGTACCCGGGTTTAGGTTTTGCATACCTTTTAACTGTACTATCAAGTTTAGGAAAAGTAAAAAACACCTGATGACACCCATCTGTGTAGTCCGTTACATACCTTGCATGGTAGCTCACATTTCTTCCCAAACCATCCAGAGGTGCAGGAGCATTGCCCCGTGATAGGACTACAGGAAGCCCCATTGACACACTCACAGGTCCTGTTGCAGTTGAAACCCCACATTCCTTTTGGGCAAGGTACCGAGCAGTCACCTTTCTGCCAGCCTGCATTTGGGAAAATATTTAAATGGATCTCTTACTACAACAAGATAATGCAGCTTTTTATTGACAATGTTAATGGACATTTCCATTTCAATGGTCCACACACAAGTTTGTGTTTTTTTGTGATCCAGTCCCAACTATTATCACTATAATGACTGTTTTCAGACTAGTAGTAGTCAATAGTCATAATTAACTGGAGCTGTTCTGTAAAGTTGAAGACATTTCCTAGCTTATTCAACCACGTCTCCAGTTCTGAACGTCAGATGTGGCTTGGAGAAGCTATGAAATGTCTTCAGCATCACAGAACATGTCCAGACCAATGTGACTAGCTACTACTAGATGTTCCATGGCCTGGACAAATGTGAACCTTCAAAGACAGACTGTTTCCAATAAATCTTTAATGAAAAGATTTTTCTCACAAAGCTGAGAAAAGTTGAATCAAGAAAATTCAATCAGTTCAATGCAACCCTTCAAAATCTTCCAGTCTTTTCTCTTGACTTGACATAAAGGTAAAATTAGATATGAGAGGAATATCAAAATGGTCAGGTGCCATAGGAGCTCTACGTCCCCTATGTATGATAGCTTAGAGCAGGGTTTCTCCGCCAGGGTTCCACAGAACCCAGGGGTTCCTCCAGAGGTTTTTAGGGGTTCCTTGAGTTTTTTCCTCTCAGATAAGTTCCCACTGACACCAGTGATCTTTTTAGCTACTTGTAAGGGGGTATTTCTTCCCAATGGCCACAAGTGTAAGAAGCAGCCTTCTCACCAGGGCTTTTTTTCAGTGGAAACGCGGGGGAACGCAGTTCCGGCACCTCTAGCACTGAATGCATGAAATGGCAAGGGGTGTTGAGGTGTGCTTGAGGATCTACTGTTGCTGGGGTTCATTAGTTGCTGGGAAGGATCTACTATAGAGGGAGGAGTCAACTGTTGGCTGCTGGAGGGTCTATTGATGCTGGCTTCTAGAAAATCTATTGTTGCTGGAGGGGTCTATTAATGCTGTGATGGATTTGCTGTGGGGGGGGGGGGTCTTTTGTTGCTGGGGAAAACTATTGTTGAAAGGGGGGGGTGTATTGTTGCTGGATGCAGGGGATATATTTCATGGCTTATCAATAAAAAATTCCATAAAATTACTACAAAATGATGCTTGATGGAACTGGGAGGTGGATAGAGGGAGTAATCAAGGGATGGTGCTCAGAGTTTGGTAGGTGTGGAGACAAGGAATGGCTTGAAAGGGGAGTTCCTGCACCTTTTCTCTGAGAAAAAAAGCCCTGCTTCTCACTGACCATCACACTAATGTATCATTAGTTGTGAATATAGTCATTTTTAGCAGGGGTCCCTGAGACGGGAAAGTTATTTCAATGGTTCCTTTGTGATGAAAATGTTCTAATGGTAGTCGGTTAAAGGAGTGCCCAAAATCAGAGAATCAAAGAATCCCACTTAGATCAAAAGATCGTCGTTTTAGTGGTAGCAGAACATGTTACAGCCTGGGCTACCAATAAAATGACGATCTTTTGATCTAAGTGGGATTCTTATTGCTTATTTTTGGCGCTCTTTTACTACCATTAGAAACTTTGGAAACGACCACTAGGCCATATCTTAAGGTAGCAGCTCAGACCCCTTGACAAAGGTCCACTGCCTTTTTTCATCCAGCCGGGCCAGATTGTTTGGGAGTTAATTCCCCAAGTGGCCCACCCACCCACAGACCCTCTATCGAGTAGGTCAGTCCAGCGCAGCCATGAACTTTTCAAAAAGACTACTCTGTGGTGAAAAGGTTGAAAAAGGCTGGCTTAGAGCAGAATAACACTTGTCTGGTACATTCTATCTTCCCTTCATCTTTCTTACATGTCTTGCTGTATATTTTGCTTAAAAAAAATTGTCACTAGACCAGTCATGCCAACAAAAATCATCCCATAAGAGTATAAGTACGTTTATTGTAATTTTTGCATGTTATTTACTTGTTAAAGCCTCCCTTGTGTAGACATCCAAAAGCCCTTAGACTGCTGCTGAGTGCCGCCATCTTGGATGTGATGTCAGCAGCTCCAGAGCACTCAGGCCTATCACCCAAGTGACATTCCACATTATTCCTCTTCGCTCCCCTGGCAGCTACATGGAAGATTATGTAGGAGGATAGGAACATGAGGAGTGAAGGAGTGAAGAAACTGAGCCAGCACAAAGAGTTATTAGATACTTCCATAAAAGTAGAGGGCTATGACAGGCAAGGGGTTGTTCTAGGCAATCAACACTTTCTGGAGTAGTAAAGTTTTTTTCTAGGAAGTTGAAAGACATATTGCAATTAAATAAGAAATAATTTATGAAAAAGGAAAAACATTGCAAGAAAGTATTTAACCGGTTGCCGACCGCCGCACGACGATATACGTTGGCAGTCAGCCCCGGCCAGGCAAAGTAACGTATATATACGTCACTAGCCTGTCACTTGCTTGGGAGCCAATAGCGGGCGAGCGCGCGCCCGCAGAGGCGCGCTCCCACCCCGGCTCGTTCCCCAGCAAGTCCGTGCGTGTGACCGGCGGACATCGGGTCACTCGCCGATCGTCGGTGCAGAGGGAGAAAGGCAGGTAGCTGATGTAAACAAGCCGCCTGTCATTCTCCCCTGTGTAGAAACAGTGATCATATGGTTCTACTATGTAGGACCGTTTATCACTGTTCCTACACCTCAAGCCACAGCCAATCACAGTTAGAATCACGCCCCTAGGGACACACACAGCCCCTCCCTCTCAAAAAAAGTTAACCCCTTCACTGGCAGTGTAATTTTACAGTAACAGTGCATATGTATAGCACTGATTACTGTAGAAATGTCACTGGTAACCCCAAAAGTGTCAAAAATGTCAGTCAAGCGTCCGATCTGTCCGCCGCAATGTCGCAGTGCCGCAAAAAAAATCGCAGATCGCCGCCAATACGCGTTAAAAAAAAACAACAAAAATGACAATAATCTTACCCTTTGTTAGTAAACGCGATAACTTTTGCGCAAACCAATCAAAATACACTTTTTGCGATTTTTTTTACCAAACATATGTAGCATAAAACAAATTGGCCGAAAATGTTAAAAAATTTAGATTTTTACATTTTTTTGGGGGGGAATTTCATATAAAAAAAATGTGAAAAATATTGTTACTTTTTCAAAATTGTCCCTCTTTTTTTGTTTATAGCGTAAAAAGTAAAAATCGCACAGGTGATCAAATACCACCAAAAGAAAGCTCTGTTTGTGGGAAAAAAAGGACGTCAAATTTGTTTAGGTACAGTGTCGCACGTCCGCGCAATTGTCCATTAAAATCACGCAGTGCCGAATCGCAAAAAGTGGCCCAGACGTAAGACAGCAAAATCCTCCGGTGGTAAAGTGGTTAATTTGGTTACCATAGTTGTCATTCAGTGCCTACCTTCTTTACACACACAGGTGCCATCGATGGGGGAACAGGCCAAGTAGTTTTTGCAGTTGCATTCTTGAGAACATTTACCTCCAAAGGTGTCATCAGGACAGTAGACAGAGCAATGACTTCCCTGTAAATACAATGTCACAATATAAGAGCCTATCACTTTGTAGTATAGTGTTTTGTACATGTAGGGTAGAATATTAAGCAGTGCTCACTGGGAACTGTATACAAGCAAGCCTCTCAGGGATAAAATACATTTCTGCCCTACTTACTGAAAATCCTGGGGCACACTGGCATGAGCCAGTCTCACTATCACAGGATCCTCCATTGAGGCACAAACATGGCTCCTGGCAGTTGGTTCCGTAGTACCCATGAGGACAGGTCTCGTTGCAGAACAGGCCGGCCCAGCCTGTCTTACAGGTACATTCTCCAGACATTGGGTGACAGCTGGGAAAAAAAGGAGAGTGGGGGGGGACATTTTTATTAGTGTTATTATTATATTACAGGTTTTTAATTAATTGCCTTCCCTGCATTCAGTATGCAAGATGGTTGCCATCAAGCTGTATGACATCAGTTTACATGGTATCATGACAGTATGTAGAAGTCTTCTCACCGTTACATGGCCACCAGGTTCTTCATTGGGATATGTTGACTCCCTCAAGAATAGTAAGAACCATTTCAATAAAAAAATTAGCATTTAAACAGTGGTCTCTGGGTATATGTAATCTCAGCAGACATACAAAAATTTATCGAAATATCAAATTATTTAATACAAAACATTGTTTAAAAAAAAGGAGTAACATCGAAAAAGGGAATTAAAAAAGTACACATTTATAAAATCTATTGTGTTGGGTGCATAGCGTAGAGCTTGCCTACATGTTTCGCAGTATAGACCGCTTCTTCAGGGCTTCAGTCTACATATCTGACTGGACATACCTTTTGGGTGCATCAGGTGCATTTAAGCTAAGGGGAGAGCGTTAATGACAACCTAACTTGCTAGCATCCACTCATTGATAGGGGAACAAATAGATGGTCCCACCAAGTATCATATAGTATCTCACAAAAGTGAGTACACCCCACACATTTTTGTAAATATTTTATTATACCTTTTCCTGTGACAACGCTGAAGAAATTACACTTTGCTACAATGTAAAGTAGTGAGTGCACAGCTTGTATAACAGTGTAAATTTGCTGTTCCCTCAAAATAATTCAACACACAGCCATTAATGTCTAAACCTCTAACATCAAAAGTGAGTACACCCCTAAGTGAAAATGTCCAATTAGCCATTTTCCCTCCCCGGTGTCATGTGACTCATTAGTGTTACAAGGTCTCAGGTGTGAATGGGGAGAAGGTGTGTTAAATTTGGTGTTATCGCTCTTACTCTTTAATACTGGTCAGTGGATGTTCAACATGGCACCTCATGGAAAATAACTCTCTGAGGATCGGAAAAAAAGAATTGTTGCTTTACATAAAAATGGCCTAGGCTAGAAGAAGATTGCCAAGACCCTGATACTGAGCTCCAGCACAATGGCCAAGACCATACAGCAGTTTAACAGGACAGGTTCCACTCAGAACAGGCCTCACCATGGTTGACCAAAGAAGTTGAGTGCACTTGCCCAGTTTCATTTCCAGAGGTTGTCCTTGGGAAATAGATGTATGAGTGCTGCCAGCATTTCTGTGGGGGGGTCAGCCTGTCAGTGCTCAGACCATACGCCGCACACTGCATCAAATTGGTCTGCATGGCTGTCATCCCAGAAGGAAGCCTCTTCTAAAGATGAAGCACAAGAAAGCCCACAAACAGTTTGCTGAAGACAAGCAGACTAAGGGCATGGATTACTGGAACCATGTCCTGTGGTCTGATGAGACCAAGATAATCTTATTTGGTTCAGATGGTGTCAAGTGTGTGTGGCAGCAACCAGGTGAGGAGTACAAAGACAAGTGTGTCATACCTACAGCCAAGCATGGTGGTGGGAGTGTCATGGTCTGGGGCTGCATGAGTGCTGCCAGCACTGGGGAGCTACAGTTCATTGAGCGAACCATGAATACCAACATACATATTGAAGCAGAGCATGATCCCCTCCCTTCAGAGACTGGTCCGCAGGACAGTATTCCAACATGATAACGACCCCAAACACACCTCCATAATGACCACTGCCTTGCTAAAGAAGTTGAGGGTAAAGGTGATGGACTGACCAAGCATGTCTCCAGACCTAAATCCTATTGAGCATCTGTGGGGCATCTTCAAACAGAAGGTGAAGGAGCACAAGGTCTCTAACATCCACCAGCTCTGTGATGTCATCATGGAGGAGTGGAAGAGGACTCCAGTGGCAACCTGTGAAGCTCTGGTGAACTCCATGCCCAAGAGGGTTAAGGCAATGCTGTAAAATAATGGTGGCGACACAAAATATTGACACTTTGGGCCCAATTTGGAAATTTTCACTTAGGGGTGTACTCACTTTTGTTGCCAGTTGTTTAGACATGAATGGCTGTGTGTTGAGTTATTTTGAGGGGGCAGCACATTTACACTGTTATACAAGCTGTACACTCACTACTTTACATTGTAGCAAAGTGTAATTTATTCAGTGTTGTCACATGAAAAGATATAATAAATTATTTACAAAAATGTAAGGGGCGTACTCACTTTTGTGAGATACTGTAGGTATGAATCTAGAGCGATGTAATCCCTGTATAATTTTTGATACCTTATGCTACGATTCTTTTTGTATACAAGGCTTTTTTATGTTGTTAGTAAAAATGAAAGACACATTGGGGTTGATTTACTAAATGTGAATAGACCGTGCACTTTACAAATGTAGTTGCACTCATTTTCTCCAGAGCTTAGTGAATGAGGTGAAGCTTCACTTTCTAAAGGATACCCAATAGGGTGCAAGTAAAAAAAAAAAAACAGCATTTTTGCTTGCACATGATTGGGTGATGGAAGTCAGCAAAGCTTCACCACATTTACTAAGCTCTGGGGAAAATGAGTGCAACTGCACTTGCAAAGTGTGCAGTCCATATGCCTTTAGTAAATTAACCCCACAGAGTTTTATTTAAAGTGTAAGTTCCTGGAGCTAGCTAAAGTAATTTTGCTGATATTCATTTTTTTTTTATGTAACTGGCCTAATCAATAAAATGTGTACTATACTTTAACCCCTAAAGCATATATGTGGCCTTCTGCTTCAATTGGTTGTACCGGGTTGATGCCTACATATGCCATTTTTTAGAGCCAGCAATGGGCTTTCTTGTAATAACAACTGACGGGGCTAATCAGCCACTCGACTGTTATTACAAGCAGTGGGAGGGGACATCTCCCCCCTCCTGCCACCTTCCGCAGCTCGCCTGGGCTCTCCCATCCCACCAGGAGGCCCAAGCGACCAGCAGGCACATCCGCCAGCTGGCCAGGGATCCTAAACAAAGCCAGTATCAGCTTTGATCGGGCCTCGGATCTAGTAACCTGGAAGCAATGTCATGACCTCACTTCCGGTTTACTGGAGCCTTAAATGCACCAGATTTTAAAAAAAAATGTCAGTATTCAAAAAAGCCAAACTTGGCATTTTAAATGCTTTTAAGTGCAAAGGAGAGGTTTGGGTTCCTATAGACCCCAGATCCCTCCAAAAAAATACCTGACACATGACTATTGCTGACACAAGGAATGTTTTCATTCCTTGTGACAGCAAAGAAAAAATGAAAGGGACAGTGTAAAAAAAAAAAAGAAAAAAAAATTTTAAACACCTCATCCCTCTGTGCCCGCATGCAGAAACAAACACATGCATAAGTTGCGCCTGAAAATGTAAATAATTCTAGCACTAGACTAGGGATCGACCAATTATCGGCAATACCAATATATCGAGGGCCGATATGCACTTTCCCCGATATATCGGAATCTGCCCCTGAGGTTACCGATATTGCCGATATTTCGGGAAAGTGCTTGTACCGGAGTGATGCCTGCAACTAAAGGCATCACCCCGGTACCGGCGTCCATAGCCGACGGTCGGCTGACTTGTAATGACAACCGATGCGGCTGAGAAGCCACTCGGCTGTCATTACATGGAGCAGAAGGGGACCTCCCGCCGCCTTCCGCGGCTCGCCCAGGTTTTTCATCCCACCGGGCAACCTACCTGCATGGCCGCCGAAGACCCAATCAAAGCCGCATTCGGCTCTGATCGGGTCTCCATGTAAAAACCCAGAAGTGATGTCATGACATTACTTCCGGGTACTCGGCGCCAAATTAAAAAAAATGCAAGCATTCAAAACAGCCAAACTTGGCGTTTTGAATGCTTTTAAGTGCAGAGGAGGGGTTTGGGGTTTTTTAGACCCACAGATCCCTCCACAAGAGTACCTGTGTAAAAAAAAAAAAAAATTTTAAAAGTCCGAAAATATCGGCAGATATCGACCGATGACCAAAATATCGGTATCGGTATCAGCAATAAAAAAACGATATTGGTCGATTACTACACTAGACCTCCTATGTAACTCTAAACTGGAAACCATTAAAAATATTTAAAACGTTGCCTACAGAGATTTTTAAGTACCATAGCTTGTCGCCATTCCATAAGTGTGCGCAATTTTAAAGCATGACATGTTAGGTATCTATTTACTCGGTGTAACATCATCTTTCACATTGTACAAAACAACTTTGCTAACTTTCCTTTTTTTTTTTGTTTTGTTTTTTCATGAATTATATCTTTTCCCACAAAAAATTGCGTTTGAAAGACCTCTGTGCAAATACTGTGTGATTTAAAATATTACAACAACTGCCATGTTATTCTCTAGGGTCTCTGCTAAATATATATATACATACACACACATATACATATATATACAGTATATATATATATATATATATATATATATATATGTGTGTGTATATATATATATATATATATATATATATATATATATATATATATATATATATAATGTTTGGGGGGGTTAAGTAATTTAGCAAAAAATACTGATTTTAACTTGTAAGCAACAAGTGTCCGAAAAAGGCCTGGTCTTCAATGGGTTAACTTACTACAACCAATAAGAAACTGTCTTATATAAACATCACTTCAATAAACCATTATCTGATTGGTTGTTGTAGATTGCTGTATTCTGTGCACATTGCTTTTCACACTGTTTAGTTGGTAAGCTTGTAGATGTAGTTACCTCTTAGTGTGCTGAGGGTCACACTGGCAGAGCATGTTGCAGTGCAAGCCGTACATGCCATCCACACACATTCGGTCTTCACAGTTTTCCCCAAAGAAGCCAGCTTCGCACAGACAAGCTCCATCGATATGGTAGCAACGTACCCCGTTCACACAGTCGCAGGTTTTTTCACAGTTCTGACCATACTTTCCTATGGGGCACTCTTCCCGACAGCTGTGGTCCATAACAAAATGCAAATAAATATTTACTGAGGAAACGTATAGATCTATTAAATGGGTGCTCATTCTGAAAGTAGATTACACCCCCAACTGAACATTCAGTTTAATTCAGCTAAGTACTTTTGAAGTGCACCAAAATAAAAGTCTTACAGTTTGTTTTCTCTTTAGAAAACAGCAACAGCCTGAGTAGAAAAGCCTGTCCCCTGCCAGCATGCTACAAAGAAGGACCCTTGTTCCCTGTGTGTAAGCAGTGGTCTCTCTGCAGAGATCAGGTCTAGAGGTCTCTAATCAGCAGGAATCGTGTTTTGCTTACAAAGTTACATAGTTAGTCAGGTTGAAAAAAGACACAAGTCCATCTGGCTCAACCAACAAAAAAAAACAGTATTGAAAACCCAACTATACAATCCCGTATACACAATCCTATACCCACAGTTGATCCAGAGGAAGGCGAAAAAAACCCAGCAAAGCATGATCCAATTTGCTACAGCAGGGGAAAAAAATTCCTTCCTCCCCTTCAGGGGCATGCTGGATCGCTGCAGACTACTGCTTCCACACAGAGAGCAAGGGCCATTTTATGCAGCTTGCTTGTCTGCCTGGTTACTTGGGGGCTGGACCAATCGTCTGTTTTACCCCTAAAGCCCAATGAAGGCCAGTACTGCCTGCCACCTTGTGTATTGATAGTGAGTTAGAAACCACACTACACCACCCCCCTGGCCCATCACACTCTGACCCCCTCAGTTCAGCTGGCAGCTACTCACTTGGAAGGTCTTGCCTTTCCTCTACACGCTATGACTCAAATAATTCCACCATGCCCTGAGGCCCATGTGACATAGAGGCCAAGGTCACCTGACACGTGTTTCATTTGAGGAGACCTCTACTCACCTCCAAGGGGGTAAACCTCTTCCCACTAGCCACCTCCAGCTCCTGACCCAACCAGGGTTACACCGTGTTCCTTGTTTTTAGGATCCCATTCAGCCACACCAGTGTCGCATATTAGACGTCAGGACAAATCCAGTCGCCTACGGCCCAACTGAGTACAGGCCCACTTTAGAGGCTGCTATCTTTGAAAAACTCACCTCCGGCTAGAACTAAATTTCTTCCTCTTTTACTTACTAGTAAATTAGTACAACTTCCTTTGGTAGAATAAATAGAAGGTAGATCTTGATACAGTCCAAAGAACCCACATCTTCTAGCATAGTCTTAATTTCCTTCAGGCTAGTGAAGAGTATTCAGTGACTTAAGGCCAGGGAAGCTCACATTGCTACTCACTTGGAAGGTCTTGCCTTTCCTCTACACACTATGACTCAAATAATGTCACCAAGCCCTGAGGCCCATGCAACATAGAGGCCAAGGTCACCTGACATTTGTTTCACTTGAGGAGACCTCTACTCACCTCCAAGGGGGTAGACCTCTTCCCACTAGCCACCTCCAGCTCCTGACCCAACCAGGATTACAATGTGTTCCTTGTTTTTAGGATCCCATTCAGCCACACCAGTGTCGCATATTAGATGTCAGGACAAATCCAGTCGCCTACGGCCCAACTGAGTACAGGCCCACTTTAGAGGCTTCCATCTTTGAAAAACTCACCTCTGGCTAGAAGCAAATTTCTTCCTCTTTTACTTACTAGTAAATTAGAACAACTTCCATTGGTAGAATAAATAGAAGGTAGATCTTAATACAGTCCAAAAAACCCACATCTTCTAGCATAGTCTTAATTTCCATCAGGCTAGTGAAGAGTATTCAGTGACTTAAGGCAGGAGAAGCTCACGTAGGGGAACCAAACACAGTTCCACTAATCTACGTCTACACAATACTTGCACTCTGTTCTAGACTATACCCACCGTACATGGGAATTCATCAGTAGAGCAGGATTAACGCGTCTTTTCTTTCAAGGAGACGCTCAAACTAACCCCTTCCTACTTGCTGGCAGGAAATAGGCTTTTCTACTTAGGCTGTGGGTACTTTCTAAAGAAAATAACTGTAAGGCTTTGCCCATCTTTTTTATTGATGGACCTGGAATGTACTTAGCTGATTTATTCTTAAGTTCAACTGTGTATTACACACTCCAAACAGCAAATAAAACTACTATGTCATAATAAATTACTACTACTATGGGATGTGGAACGGTGCTGGAGAAAACAGGATAAAGTACAACTTTCATATACATAATCTGTGTGCTTGGGATTGAACCCAAGACTTCAGCCCTGCATAACAAACATACTACCATAGTGCCCAGTCCCGTAATTTATTATACATCACACCTCATTTATAACAGAAATTGGACTATAACAAAACTTGGTTTTGTTGATTGCTGGAATCTGATTAGGTGCTATTAGTAATAAGTTTTGGGTGTTTAAAAGCTGGGCTTGCAAGTGCTATATTACATTTTAAGGCACACATTGCAGATAAAAATTCATTTTTCTGCTGCTCAGCGACTAGTTTTTATGCCGTACAATGTACAAGCCAGCAGGATGCAGTGCAGCTGTTGGCCTCTAAACTTTGTGCTTGTCATTTTTTCCGAGTGAGATCTTGGCACCAAACGTGATACTAATTCTCACATTGTAGATTGAATATCATAGATATTTTCACTAAACTATGTTTATTTGACTTAAAAATGGATTGTGCAAAGAATTTTACATCATCCTAGTAAAGCATTACAAGTATAAAAATGTTTCTTAACTGACACTGTATAGCAGACTTTCTCAACTAAGGTTCCTCTGGCATTTGCTAGGGGTTCCTTGGGCAATGATTAATTTCTACCTCTCGGATAAGTAATTACTGAACCCAATGATCTTTTAGATAACTGTAAGGAGGGACAACTCCCACTGACCACCAGTGTAAGCAGAATTATTTCCACTGTCCACAACTGTAAGGATCATTCTTCCAGCTGACCACCAACGTAAGAACATTTTTCTCATTGAACGCCAATTAAATGGGGGCATTTTTCCCACTGACCACCAATTTAAGGAGCATTCTTCTCACTGACCACTAATGTAAGGAGCATTCTTCCCTTTGACCACCAATGTAAGGAACATTTTTCCCAGTGGCCACCAATATAAGAAACATTCTTTCCACTAACCTCCAATGCAAGGAGCCTTATTTCCACTAACCACCAATGTAAGGAGCATTTTTCCCACTGACCACCATGTAAGGAGCATTTTTTCCAATAACCTCTAATGAAAGGAGCATTCTTTCTTCTGACCACCAATGAAAGCATTCTTCCAACTGACCACCAATGTAAGGGACATCCTTTTTACTGGCCACCAATGTGGGGGTATTCTT